>NW_028230444.1:10197762-10287907 GCF_043228905.1 Azolla caroliniana | reverse complement strand
TCTAACCTAACAGCTTGCTGTCATAGCTCCTACTCGACTCCTCGAGAAGGAGCAGGAAAGAAACGAAAGAAGAGAAAGAATGTAGCTAACCCTCGAAAGAAACACAAACGGTATACCCTTAAGACTCAAAATGGGCAACCCTTCTACAAGGGACCATCCCTTCCTTTATAGAACAAGGAGAGGGATACGTTACAATGTGGGATAAATCCCGATTTACATGGGATTCTTCGTCCCGACTTAACTCCTATTATTCACACAATTATACGAGGGTGAGTGCACATGGTGCACCCCGCCGATGTAGCCAATATTTCCCGGTTTCCACCTTTGGCCGAAATTCTTCACGACATCCGCCCCCACCAAACCGCACGTCCACCGGTACGTGCCAAATCCGGCGAAGGGTGAGAGGTTTCGGCCAGTGAGCAACCGGTCTTCCGTCATCCGCATCTCGTCTTGCTGCCGGTTTGAACCGTCGGCTTCGATTCTTCGTTCGCGCTTACCTCCCCGTAGGCTCGTTTGACCCGTCAATGGGTCCTTTGTCGTGATCTCCGTAGTACGCGTACTTCCGTTGGCCCTTGTTCGGCCGCATGCACACCCCACTCTCCGCTGTATGCCCGATGTCCTCCGCTTGAGGAACGCCCGTAGTGGCCCACTTGGCCTCCGTTGACCATTCGTCCGTCATTTGGCGCTGCCTGTGCCGCACTCTGGTTCTTTGCATGCCTTGTCGGCCCCTTTCCGGGCCAGATCGTGGATTGCCGCTCATCTGCATACCGGTGTCGTCCGCATCCGAGGAACACCCCGTAGTAGCCTGCTTGGCCCTTTCCGTCTTGCGCTGCTGCAACAGGTCCTAAGTCTTTCACCTTGTCGTCGTCCCCTCGCCCCCACCAATTTGTTATCCCGGGCTTGCCGTGTCAGTCATCATTACTCTGATTGTCTTGCTGAGATCTACGAAGCAGGTGTGGAGGATCCTCCTCCGGACTCCCTTGTCATCCCTTCACTCCAACCCTGTGCAGTCCACTATGCACCCGTCACCTCGTTTCCGGCACCTCCCATGTGCCGTCTTCCGCTTCCTTTATTCGGCACCGCCCGTGCCGAACACCGTCCCGTAGTCACGCTTCGTTTCGGCCCACGATGGCCACTCGCGAGACTCTAGTTCCGTCCCAGGTGTGCCTTTCCGGCCCGACACACCTCCCCATGTTTGCCCCTACTGGCTTCTTCCGAAACTGTAACCGGCCGATAAGGGTTTCGCACTTCATCCGCCCCTGTCTTACCGACTCCCGACCCGCTATCTCGTGTCGTCGGGTCCCGTTCCCTACGGCCACCGTCCTTCTCCCTAGGTCTCATGCCGACTCTTGTTAGCCCGCTGCCAGAGTCTTCGGATCGGTGTGAGGGTCCCATAGGACCGGACTCCGTTTCTCTGCTTGCCGAAATTCGGGTGTCTTTTGCCGGAGTCCTCCGCGACTCTCCTCGTGTCTTCCGCGTAGCCAGTTCCCGCCTTCGTTTTGCCGGGTTTCGTTTCCCGCCGCCACCAACCTTCTCTCTCGGTCTCATGTTGCCACGTTGGCTGAACTGCCGGAGTCTCTGGTTTGGTGTGGGGATCCCGTAGGACCGGACTCCCTTATTCCCGTGACCTTGCCCGTCGGTCCGATTTGGTTTGTAGCCGCTTCACCGGCCTGATACCTTCCTTCTCTGCTTTCCGTCGTCTGAACACATTCACCTGCCGCCATCATCCTTTCCTATGGAGTCTTCGGATCGGTGTGAGGGTCCCATAGGACCGGACTCCGGTTCTCGGGCCAACCGCCGGGTCGGTGTGAGGATCTTCGTGGGACCTCGGTTTGCCCGCCCGCAGCTCTTTGCCTTCGTCCCCTCACCGCCACCGATCGTCACTCTAGGTCTCACACCGGTTCTCAGGCCGACCGCCGGAGTCTCCGGATCCAGTGTGAAGGATCCTCCTCGGGCTCATCGTATCTCTGACCCTTATCCTAGGTCATCATTCTTTCGCAAGCTGAGAGGGTGGCTCGCTCCACACCCTCTCCCGTGGTATTGACGTACCGTGTTCCCAGCCTCGTCTTAGGCCTCCTCTTCCTCCCTCCTGGAACGGTTATCCGAAAGTCCACTCTGCCCGGTTCTCGTTCGTCATTCTCTGGATTGCCGGGTCTCGTTCTCCTGTCGCCATCGATCTCTCCTGTAGGACTCACGTCGGCACTCGGGCCGACAGCCGTATCGGTGTGAGGACCTCCGTAGGACCGGTCTTTGTTCTCCTCTTCATCCTTTGTACTCCTCCCGAACTCGTCGCTGCTCTCCTTCTCGCGTACCCGCCTCCATCTCCCATCTCTCCAGGTCTCACGCCGGCGCTCGTTGCCGGTTGCCTGAGTCTCCGGATAAGACGTGGTGTTTCCGTCCCGTAATGATTTGCGGACGCTCGTTCGGGGTACCGCTCCCCAAGCACGTTCGGTGAGAAGTATCTGGACGTCAATCGATCAAGTGCCGCCTGCACTTGATTCTCCAATGTCCGGAGTCTCGAGCAGCGGTGTCCAAAACCCGTCGGTCTCTCTCCGCAACCTCGATCATTAGCTTCCTGATCTGCAGCCTTCGCCTGGCCGGCTTGTGTCCTCATGTAAAAGAGGGCGATTTGTTTCACACCCTCTTCCGCGCTGGCACTATCGTACCGAACCGAGCCCTACCGATCGGGCTCTATAACCCGTCACTGGTCTTTCACGCCTTAGGCCGGTTTCGGTCGAGTCATCCACATCCGGATCACGCTCCATCCGAATCGGAATGCCGATCATTCCGTGTCGCTTCCATCCTTGGCCTCCTCGCAGGCCGTTTCCCATCCTTCTTCGCTGGCATCGTGTCAGGACTCCTCGTCAGCGCCTTCCTTCTCTTCGGTCTCATGTCGGCACACGGGCTCGACCACCGGAGTCTCCGGGATCCGCGTGGAGGGCTCTTTTCCGCTCCCGACCTTGTCCTCGGTCGGCAATTCTCCACAAGTAGAGAGGGCGTTATGTTCCACACCCTCTCCCGTGGTACCGGGGTACCTGTCTTCTGCCATTACGTGGGGCATGTCCGTCTCCTCGGTCTCGGCTTGCGGCCTCGATCTTTCCTCTTCCTCAAGCATCACCTCGAGAGCTGCGTACGCCTCCGCAATCCTGGCCCCAACGCCGACCCTTGCCGACTCTCTTTGCCATTCGGCCTCTTCCTGCTGTGATGGCACGTCGTCGCGCACCTTCCTCTTAGCCTTCTCGGCTCACTCATCATCTAACCGTTGACACACCCTTCCGACCTTCGACCAGTCCTTGGTGAGGCCATTCGCTCCGTCCTGGTCTTCGAGCTCAATCCCGATGGCCTCCCATTCCGCTCAGTCGATCGACTTAACGAACAACAGGACTTTTTCCACCCCCACCAAACCTTGTTCCCGCTCCGGGAGTCGAGCAAGCCGCCGCTCATACTCTTGGAACGCCTTCATTGCGCCCCGGTGGGTCTTCGCCGACAATATCCATTGGTCGAAGTCACGTCTTCCCCGGCCTTTCGGCCGCCCTCCGTATGCCTTCAGGAGCGCCTCTTCGAAGGCCTCCCACAAACTATGAGCCTCACGGAGCTCCTTTACTTCCACATGCATTCGGATAGCTACGACCTGACAGAAGAACTCCAGCCTCAACGCCTCGTCTACGCCACGCACTTCCATTTCCGCGTTGTAGGCTTTCAAGTAGAATGGGACCTTGTCCCCGTTGAAACGGCCGACTCTTTCGACCACTCGCTCAACCGCTTGTTGCGCTGCTTCTCACCTCATCACCACTCGTGCAGACTCCAACACCACTTCGGCCACCATCTCCGTGAGATCATCATCTTCTGACTCCATGCTCCCTTGCCGCCCTTCACGTCGGGTTCACCAAAGATGTCGCGAAGTTTCGCGCTTGCGTATAGAAGGGGGCGGGACCACGGGGGTCTTGGACTAGGGAGTGATGGAGCGTAGGAAGCCGACTTCTCTCCGGTCCCGGCTGCGCTGGTGGTGGCGCGAACCAAAGCGATTCCGGACGTGTACCGGTGGCTACCAAACACGAGAGAGGAAGAGAGGGCGAGAACACGCGCGCAACACGACACAACGCACACCTCTTATGTACAGGAAACACAGGGAAGGGAAAGCACCCAACACTGACAGAGACACGAATATGCACAACCTTGTATATATATATATATGATTACAAGAGTGAGTTACAACTCCTACTCCAACTCGAACTGAGGTAGGCTAGGTCACAACGGCAGTCTGCCACCAAGCCACCGTTGGGGATCTCTCGAGCTCATCGCGCCGAGCGGGGTCTTGCACAGGGCCAAGCAGAAGCAACCTACAACGGGGGGGGGGGGGGCATACCACCTCGGCCGCGAGCCGGCTACGCACAGAAGAAGAGAAACTAACCTAACAGGTTGCCGTCATAGCTCCTGCTCGACTCCTCGAGAAGGAGCAAGAAAGAAACGAAGAAGAGAAAGAATGTAGCTAACCCTCGAAAGAAACACAAACGGTATACCCTTAAGACTCAAAATGGGCAACCCTTCTACAAGGGACCATCCCTTCCTTTTATAGAACAAGGAGAGGGATGCGTTACAATGTGGGATAAATCCCGATTTACATGGGATTCTTCGGCCTGACTTAACTCCTATTATTCACACAATTATACGAGGGTGAGTGCATATGGTGCACCCCGCCGATGTAGCCAATATTTCCCGGTTTCCGCCTCTAGCCGAAATTCTTCACGACAACACAATATCTTCATCAAATCGGCTTTAGAATGTCGAAATCCAACAACTCCCTCTATGTACGAAACGACTCTAGAAGCCTGATTATCATCATCCTATACGTGGATGATCTAGTTATTGCAGGTGAGCATTTGGTCGACATCAACAAGGTGAAATCCCTCCTCTGCAACAAATTCGAGATGACAGACATGAAGGAGCTTCATTACTTCCTAGGCATCGAAGTAATTTGGATTCTGACCGGCATTATGATCTCTCAACGGCACGACATTCTCAACTTATTATACAAGTTCGAGATGACAGAGTGCAAATCTGTGTCAACCCCTCTTGATCAAAACCTCAAACTAGATGCCGACTTCGGCATAGACGAGTGCGAGCCGACTCAATATCGACAACTGATCGGGAGCCTCATCTATCTCACGATCACTCAACCCAACCTCAACTATTCAGTTGGCCTCCTTACTAAATTCATGCAAACTCCACGAGATATCCATTTCAATTGTGCTAAGCGAGTATTATGATACGTGAGTGGCACAATGGATTACGGCATCCTCTATGCATCGGCCACACCAATTCGACTCGAAGGGTACACGGATGCCGATTGGGCCGGCTACAAAGCCGATCGACAATCAACCTCTGGTTTTGTCTTCTCCCTTGGCAGCTGAGCAATTTCATGGAGTAGCAAGAAGCAACCAACCGTAGCTCTTTCGAGTACGGAGGCCGAATACAGGGGCGCAACCGTAACGTCATGTGAAACCGTATGGCTCAAGAGGATTTTGAAGGATCTGGTCGTCCCCATCAAGGATCTAACTCCCATTTACTGAGACAACATGACCAGTATATATCTAGCTCGAAACCCGGTGTTCCACGTACGCACAAAGCATATTGAAGTGCACTATCACTTCATTCAAGAGTGCGTACAGGTCGGAGATGTCGACCTTCAACACATCAACACGAATCTTCAGACGGCCGACATCTTCACCAAAGCCTTAGGAGCCGACAGGCTTCGGCAATTCATGTCAGACCTTGGATTAACGATCCGTGACTTGCCAAGCTTGAGGGGGAGTACAAGCAAGAACCGGATACCATCCGAGGAACCGACCCGAGTTGAGCTTGAGGAGACGTGTTGAGAATCAAGCTCAACATAGTGCAACGTGTGAACACACCTATTGAGAATCTATGATTACTCAAAGGTCAAGAGTCACACCACTACTCTCTACACATTAACTATGTGTCATAGAATCATATTCTCTGACACATAACTAATGAGTTACATATTCCCCATGACTATGAGTCTTCACATTCCCCAAGAGAGAGAGTGGTTGTTGTAGTTAGTTAATGAAGAGAGAGGGTGGCTCTATATAAAGCACCCTCCTCATACTTCATTCTAAGTCGGTTGTGACTCCTTGTTATGCTACATTTTGTAAATCTTATTCTACTTGTGAAATATACACCTTCTTCTTGAGTATTCCATTTTCCTCTCATATATCTATCTTGAGTTCTCTTTTCTCTCCTCTCTTTTTCTCTCACACATATACGCACATAACGCACATCTATTCCGCTACACAAGAATCACCATCAATTCTTTACAATACCCATGTTATTATATTTTTTATCATTACTACCTTGGACTAAGAAGGCATTACAAAACATGTTACAACCTATTCGACTCATGTTATGGCGAAAGGGAGAAATGATGGGAGTTACATGGATTTCATGGGATCATTTGACTACTCCCAAAAGGTTAGGTGGTGCAGCAATATTGGATTTGGAAATGCATTTGATGGCTAGTAGTTTTGCATTATTATGAGATATATGTCAACAAGATCAACTATGGATATCTATGATGCAATATTTTATTGAGAATGACAGATTGGTGCACAGGAAAACAAAGATTCAAGCATCCTGGTGGTCATTACTTAATGGAAGTATTCCTCTAAAGATTCGACATTCTATATGTGGATAATATTTGGTAAGATCATGGCAAGATGCATTATCTTTTTTTGAGTGGGGACCATCAAGTGATCGAGAATCTTATAATTCATTACAAAATGAATTTCTTGTTTCTTCTCGAGTGTTGTTTTGGCATGGGAAAGAGATGTTGAGATCTCAATTCAATCGTTTATTTCGATTGGGGATTGTATATTTGGAAGATGTAGTTGAAAGAAATTACAAGATATACAATTGTTGCAAGGATCTTTGCCATTGAAAACAAATGTTGCACCTTGTGTGGATTGGCAGTTACAAGAGGTACACGCTTGATGCAGGTCACTACAAATATATTGTATCATCATGCAATGACATCATTATCTTGGCTATTTCCTAAAGCAGAGAAGTTGTGGAATGTATGTAAGTCAGATTCAAGGTGGTGGAAAATATTACAAGGTGGTTGGGATTCCCAACTACCATTGCGTACAAAGGTATTCATATGGATTGGTGGGCTCCCATTAGGTTTGGCCTTAAAGCGACAAGGACTAGGGTCTGGCACTTGTTTCTTTTGCATCGTTCCATTGGAGGATAGTACACATAAGTTCATTAAATGTTCTATAGCGTATACCATTTGGAAGTACTTATCGAACATTTGCGAAGTTTTAACCCGTTGTTGTTTGAGACCTCAACAATGGGTTTTTTCTCAATATGTTCAAAATGGTTCAAATGATGAGATGGAGACATTGTTCCAACTTTTACGTTATTGGGGACTACAACACAATTGGAATATATGTAATGCTTTCATGTTTGATAATAGACATGGGATGAAAGCCTATATAAAGAAGCTGAAAGGTATTCTCATGTGGAATTTTTGGATGTTAGAGCATGTGGGGATCATTTCCTCAAATGCATATTCAAGATTTTTAATGGCATTACAGGACGTCCCTCTCCATACATAGGCATATTGTAGCCTATAGGTAGAGGAGACTAAGAAGTGTTGTAACTAAGTGGATTTTACATACAATTAACATAATTGTGTGCTTTTATGAAGAGAGAGAGAGAGAGTAACTATACTTTTTCATTTTCGTCTCATTCTTCAATATTTCTTTGCCCTCCACTTGGGTGTTGCCATTATTTGATCAATTAACTTTTTGTCCTATTTTAAGTTTTTTGCACTATTCACATGCATCCAAATTTGAAGTTGGAACAACTATTCTTCATGGTTGTCACATGGGCCAGGGTATCTATGATGAACAAATATATATTTGAAGTTGTGATGGCTATGTTCAAAGTTAGTTGCTACAATAGGCTTGCCATGAAGAAATAATACTAAAGTAATGACATCTTTCAATTTAGGTAAATGTTCGCCACCAACTAGGCTTGCCAAGATCAAACTGACAATAAATGTCAAATTGCAAGGATGGTTACATGAGTTCTAATGGCTTTTCAAAGGCATACCGATAAGACGAAATCGTAGAAAAACTTCGGATGCAATAAGAAAAAAGCAAGCACATGGTAGACATGTATGCTTATAAGTTATGACTACATTATGGATCTTGAATGCTTACATTTAAGGTAATCAAATGTATGCCTAGGTATTCTAGATTGTGCACAAAAGAGTAATGGAACTAATTTAGAAGAGAACATAATAATACATTTAAAAAATCCTTTTGATTAATAATGGGATTCGAGTATATATTGATCCTTCTCCCACAGTGGATGTTGGGAGTTTTGGAGTCCATAAAATCTTCTTTTATTTGGACTTTCTACATGTGTTTGTTTACACATACATCCTCACATTAGACTTTCTTCATCCTTGTGTGGCCATATCTTTGTTCCGTTTATTTGCACATTTTTCTTTGTACATGTTTTAGGAAATGAGAAGGCATGCTGCAGGAGAGAGATAGAGAGCCATTACATTGAATAAAAAGGAGAATGGGAAGGGACCTCTTCTCCATGGAAGGGAAATTAAGATTTTGTAAAAACATTCAATAGTTAAACTCCTAAATTGTAATGATGAGGTCCGAATGAATATGGGAGTACATATATATTAGGGTAGACTCCAATAGTCCAATTCGACAACGACACATATATGTTACATGTATATAGAGGCTTGAGATTATTTGTGCAACCTAGGGAAATGAGTAGTTACATGGTGAATGGTTGGGAGGAGAGCCATGGTATAAAGTTTGGTTATGGCATTTGAGGAGGGAGGTGGGGCGGGGGGGTTGGCATCTTAGAGATTGGATAGTTGGGAAGAGAAGCAAGTGTTACATTGACACATCCAACAAGCTTTCTTACAAAGTCATTGTAGTGGTATAGAGCTAATAAATAAAGCTAAGCCATGAGAAGGATGACAACCTACATACATAATTGGATATAGATGGGAGGAGAGCAAGTCTCATGTTGTACAAGCATGATTACAAAGTTTATCGGACTGTAAAACTGATCACCCCTAAGAAAATGGTCCCTATAGGCTCTTGTTCCTAAGAGAGAGATGCTTCTTCATTACTCTACCATATGTATGCATGTATATCATGTGTGACATCAACATGTATGTATGTGTAGTTGTTGATGGGGTGTAATTGCCAGCTCATCAATAGTGTTATTATTTATTATTTACTAATTATTATGTTTCTGTCCTTTTTGTTCTGTTTTTGTGTAAGATTGTGAGCTCTTGGAATGGGACGAACGTTTATGGCAGACAAAAAAGGAGAAAAATTGAATGTCTGTCATATTCACAGGATATATATATATAAATAACAAAAAGAAGAAGAAAAAAGCCCCCAAATAAAATAAAATAAACACAAGTCTCTATTCAATACTTCTCATAAATGCTACCGTACGAACAGAATATCGAGAAGGCTATAAAGCCCTTCTCTTCCACTACACACCAATTTCCTAATGCTCTCTCTCTCTCTCTCTCTCTCTGTGCAATGGCTCCTCCTCCTACCATGAAGGCCATGGCTTCTCTCCTCCTCCTAACCCTAATAATGCTGACTACTTCAGAATGGTCTCCCATCCCTGTAGCTCAGGCATCGGCTGTGACACCGCGATTCGGTCCCCTGAGCCGCATACTGCTACCCATGGGTAAAATTCTCATCCATCTCTGTATGTGTATGTATGTGTATATATGTGTGTGTGTGTGTGTGTGTGTGTGTGTGTGTGTGTGTGTGTGTGCCTATCTATACATGTGCTTCTTCTAGTCTCAAATGCAAGTGATTACATTGCTCTTGATGATGATGAATTTGGTGTAGATTGCCCTGGCAGCTGCAATGTTCGGTGCAGCCTCGCGGGGGTCGCGAAGCGCTGCATTCGCTACTGCATGATCTGCTGCAACCAGTGCCAATGTGTGCCCCCTGGTACAGTCGGCAACAAGGAGGTGTGCCCCTGCTATGCCTCCCTCAAGAACTCCAAAGGCACTAGCAAATGCCCTTAGCCTCATTCCTCAAGCTATTAGTAACAGGTCCATGGGAGTAGCTAGCCCCCTTTCAGCCATGGATTACTTAAGAGTTAGGGTGTGTTAATACATACAGACAAATGCAAATGGTGTCTCATTTTGCTGTACCCAGTGTGATGATGTCTTCTTTTGTCCCACTGGGCCTCTTTTTGTTTTGTTTTTCAATAATGGATGTTCTTGTTTATGAACTCAAAACATGGATCGAGGTCTCTCGTGTTTTTATGTCTGAGAAAGAAGGTTAGAGATCCGGGGGGTTCTAACGATGGTGTTGCTTAAATTGTGTCTGTAGAAAAGGAATTGGTCCATTCTAATGGCAGCCCCCTACCTTTCTTGACTTCAAGAGTGACCAAATATGCAAGTTCCTTGGGAAGCTCTCTAAGAGTTCTTTTGGCATTGCATGATCAATCCATGTATCTTCCAACAATGGGGAGGGACACCCCTTGGAAAGGGCATATTGGGCTAAGATATACACATGTCGGATAGGATTTTAATAGCTTTCGTCCCACGCATGCAACACATTTTATGTTTTCCAATCTTGTTGACCTTTATGTTTGTCCATAGAACCAAATGACTGCCATGACCCTACTAATGTTTTAGGGCATATTGAACTTGAAGTTGGTTTAATCTACACAATTCCAGTAGTGAGTCGGCCACCTTACTAGTACATCAAATCTTGTTAAGCCAATTTGTTGGACCTAATTTGGGATGACAATAATGGGATTCTGTGGAGCCTCCTTTTCTTTACATTGTGTTTGAGAGTGCTACTTCCTAGATAAACAATGTCAAAGTATGTGCATTAACCTTCTTCCTTGATCCTACAAATACCCACTCCATGAAGAACAGGGAAGAGGTTAGGTTGGGACCTATTCAACATTCTTTATTTTATTTGGAATGTGTGCATTATATGATATGGAAAAGATTGTAATCTTTGAGAAAGAAAGATAATGGCACATGTCTTGAACTACTTGAAATGTGTGCGGTATGCATATGATATTGAAAAGATTTGTAATCTTTTAGAAAGGAAGATAATGAATGCCACATTCCTAGCAAGCCCTATTATTTCACTTTCGAAAGGAAAGTTAAGAAATGTGGCATTGGGTTTTGAACTTCTTTACCAAAGCTATTATTTTTTATATAAACCAAGAACTTATGTGATTGAAGTGTGACCAACGATCGATCTTATATGATTAAATTGAATATAATGAATAGCACATTGCCAACATGCCCAATTATTTCACTTTCATAAGGAAAGAGGAGAACAATGGGATTGAGTTTCACACTTCTTCGTGTAAACCTATTATTCTTGATACAAACCAACAATCTTTTAATTAAAAATGTGATCAAACCTATGCATGGGAGTGGGCTATGTGAGAAATACAAATCAAAGAGTATACCTACATTAGTTGTTCTTGAAGTTGCTTATAGTTTGTCATAACACGACGTTTTGTATACTTGTATATTGGATCCACAACAAGATAGTTGTTCTTGAAGTTGCTTATAGTTTTTCATAACATGATGTTTTGTATACTTGTTTATGGGATCCACAACAAGATAATCTAATCTAATGATTCTTTGAGTTTGCTAGACAAGGAATTTTTGTTGCGTAGTTCCTTATCTTGTTAGTCTATTGAAGGTTTGTGGGAGAAACATGGTTTTAGCTTTTAAATCATTAAGTTTGAATTACGTTAGATTGTTTAATGGACACATTTATTAGTAAATTTTCTAATCAACACATTTTTGTAACTTAGATTGTTTAGTGGATGCATCTATTAACTACATTTTCTTAGTCCACACAAATATGTATATTATGAGAATTTCTAATGTCTAATAAGTATCTTATTTTCCCCTTACTCTTAATGTGACGCTAGAGGCCTTTATATAGTTTGGATATCAATTGGTCCATGGATGTTGGCATAAAATGGGAACTATGTGTGAAGTGATCACATAAAATGGAATCCTTGTGAACTCAACAATACTAACCACACTTTTGAATTAATATCACAATCAATTGTCGTTCTTGTTGGGGTGTTATAACCCTAAGCTGAAGATGTGATCAAGATGAAAAACCATTGTAGTTTGTCAAGAAGTGAGGAAAAAACAATGTCGTTGAGCTCAATTGTCCAAATATATCACTTAAGGGTGTAGCAAACGATGTTAAAGTAGGGACAAGATGAAGAATGCAACAATTCAATTAGTGTCATTGTAGCTCTCTCTCTCTCTCTCTCTCTCTCTCTCTCTCTCTCTCCACTTGTTTTCGTATCGAGAGGTTGTGCCTTATTTTTGTCTCTAGGAATTGCAAAAAAAGCAAGTAAAAACATGATACAAAATTAGTGTACTTTGATATTAATTGTTAGAGTCTAAGTAATTATTTAAGCAAAAGGAGTTATAGAACAAAGTAAGAAAATAGGAGTGCTCGAGTCATATGAAATGTTAAGCAAAACATAAAGAATTAAAAACCAAAAAAAGAAAAAAGGGTGCTAGACCACCTAATTATTCCTCAACAATGACATGAGATAGACCACCTACATCATTGAATGTTGACATGTGGGTTGATGCCTTACATCATTGAATGTTGATGTGAGTTGTACCCTTGGGTTCCGCGAGGATCACACGTGCTAAGTAATAAGAGTCATTGACACATGACATAGTTCTCAACATAACTTGAACCTCCCTAGATAAGAAGGTAACGACCTTTCTCATACATGAAAAAGCCTTAGGCCCTAGTGTGTTCACAATTGACAATTTCATGTGAAGTGATCAAAGGATATCACACTTATTAGTAACCTCACATTGTAGTAAAACTCTAATTCAATTCATACCCTCTGTTCGTTTGCAATCAACCCACATGTTGTGATGGTGTTGCTCGCACAAAAGCTTATTGTTGCTCACATAGACGTATATCACTGCTCGCACAAAAGATAACATGAAAGTGAGAAAGGAATCACTGAGATTTTGGATGAAAAGGCAAGAAGTTAAGACGAAGTAAAGAAAAATTGATAAGAAATAAAGAAATAAACTCAAAAATGGTATATGAGAAAATGTAAAAAATCTATAATATTTCCATGTTAGAGTTAACTAAGTGGTTGTGACCGTTGTGTCAAGATAGTTTCAAACCTTTCCCCTTTTTCTTGCAAGGTAATCGATCACAAATCATCCACCCACTCTTCTTTTTCTTAAAAGTAAACTACAATCTTTAAATAAGGAAATACTTGTCAACACCATGTGAGGTAAGACTTGAACCTTTGTGCTTATCAGCTGCCTACGAGGGCAATTGGACGAGTTTTGCAGCCATTCCAATGATGTGGTCACTGCCCGTTTGCGCTTTTGGCAGAAATGGCGGAACACGCCTATGGTGGCACAAGGAGGAAGTGGTCCAAGGTGGAACTACTAGCCCCCACGCTAGTTGTTTCCGACTCACCTACCACCCTCCCTTCGTCGTAGGCCCCAAGAGTTGGCTTGTACTAGTCAACACTGAAGGGCACCATTTTTAGCTATAGGTATCTACTTACCTTAAGTAGTCAATCCGAAAGGCTATGTAAGTAGTCTCATTTTCTTGAACTTGATCGGAGGGAGATTCCCCGATTTGTGTATAAGCCTCCTTGTACAGTCTCTTTGTAATAATCCTTCCTAACTAATGGGAAAGTAACTTCATTTTGGGAAAAAAAAACTTGAACCTTTGCCATTTCATATATTAAAGATTCTTTATTATCTCATCTTTTTTTCTATCTCTCTCCACAACATATCTCTCGATATATCTCATGCTATAGCTTGAGAGCATACTCCCTTCTCCTTTTATAGTAACGGGAGGCTCTAGCATACAAGCCATGTGGTGCACATGTAGTGGATTTCTTGGCTGATTTTATCTAATATGAGTTCATATAAAACAATTTGTCATTTAATGAATGTAGGCTACATGGTAAGCTTTATTATAAATGGTATTCCGAGGAAAATGTTCAAATGCATCATTACTCATATGTTTCATTTCTTTATTTGTTTTTTTATATATAAATAATATAATATGAGCGTAATTATCATAGTGCTTTATGCAAAATCATTAATATGACCTATAAATATAACCAAAATTACTATCAAGCTAAAAATTAGTTTAGTATGTGAATAAGGGTTGGTGAAGAGATTAGAAGGGGTCACCGCCTTTCAAAATATTTTGACCACAACTACAAACAAGGAAAATACTATAGATAGCTAAAAGCGTAAAACTAACCGTAAAATATTAGGACCTAGGAATTGGAATGGGATATAGATGTAAGAATATAACAGGACTAAGAGAAACTATACCGAATAAGATATACAAATAATAAGAATGTGGTAATAGTCAACGAAACAAACAATTCAATAGGGAGAGTTGAAGAACAAATGAATACTTTGTGATACAAATATTGTGGTGTGCATGTGTGCCTTTGTGCCACCCTTTTTAGTGAAGCCAACCAAAATGGGTACCTTTGTATGAACTATAAATTGAGTAACAAGTAAGAAGCTAACTAGGTTGGTTTTGATCTCTTATGTGCACTTCACATATTGGTGGAGATGCGGGGTACCAGTCCCCCACGTTCAAGCATCCACCTCTTCCCCCTCACCTTAGGTTGCTCACTAACTTCTTGTCCCACGAGTTTCTCTGATCCCCCTCCTACACGATAGCCCTCGTGTCCCCCACCTCAACCAAGTCCAGGTGACCCTTAGTCCACAAGAGCGATTGATGTTTCTCCGCCAATTGATCTTCCCCTGATTCCCCTCCTACACGATAGCCCTCTTGTCCCCCACCTCAGCCAAGTCCAAGTGGCCCTCAGTCCACGGGAGCGATTGATGTTTCTTTGCCAATTGATCTTCCCCTGATCCCCCTCCTACATGATAGCCCTCCTGTCCCCCACCTCAGCCAAGTCCAGGTGGCCCTTAGTCCACAAGAGCGATTGATGTTTCTTCGCCAATTGCTAGCTCGTTTTCCATCACTAGCCTCGTCCAACTATTATCTGATCAGGGTCTCCAGTTTCACGGGGATGTCCTCAACGTCGTTCCAGCTCAACTAGGTGTCTAGGAGGTGTTTATGTCCTCATACCATCTTCACACCAATGGCCTCACCAAACGCCTCAACAAGACCCTCAAGCATGAGGTTGCCGCACGAATAAACCCTTTTCGAGCACTGTATGGGCGTCCCACCAGAATCGTCCATTGAGGCCCATTCCAAACCAAGTGCCAACATGCCACCCTAGGCCCATCTTCTGACCCCCGTCCTTTCCCCATGTTGTAAACCTCCTTGTTTCTCTCAGGGGGGGAATGTTGTGTGCATGTGTGCCTTTGTGCCACCCTTTTAGCACACCCTTTTTAGCTAAGCAAACCCAAATGGGTACCTTTGTATGAACTATAAATTGAGTAAGAAGTAAGACGCTAATTAGGCTGGTTTTCATCTCTTATGTGCATTTCACAATATGCTTGATAAACTTTAAGACAAAGAATGTGGAATAAGGATTCACCAATTGTCCTCAGAACTTTCAAAATACCAAGGTTTCTTCTTTATCAACCACTAATCTTGCAAGGCTTATATCTACCTTGCTATAGCTCCGATTTGAGTGAAATAAAGTTCAATAGATTTGCCTCACTTAGAGGAATCTAGAGATACTTCGTATGCCTCTAGTAGAGCCTTCTAAATTTTTTTGATTAACATGTGTCATTCCCCTTCCCCATAGCTACGCAACCACTACTCACATTGTTACGGGCATGACCATATAATATCCCATGGTGAGAATTTACCGTAGTATTCTATACATGTGGATAAGTGAGAGGGTTAAACAAGAGTGTAAAGAAGGGGAGGATTACTTTTAATTCTCAGGATTGAGACAACCCATTAGGCCAAGTGTGAACATGGTTGGGGGCCTTGGGTATCGCTATAAATAAGAGGCCTAGCTACCCTCATTTGATCATCTTGTGGACTACGTCGAGACTCTATCTTGTGGTGGGTCAACTCTTGTAGCGAGCGCGCTAGCACCAGGTACGACTCGACGACACGATGGTGGTATGGGACGCCGATCGAGGCTCGAGTCCGTCTTGATCCCTTCGCTTGGGGGTGGTCGGGTGGATCGGCACCCTTCTTTTTCTCTCTCCTCTCTATCTAGATCTATATTCTATCCTTATCTAATGCTTACATTAGTCTATGTCTCTAACAGTTGGTATCATAGCTCATTTTCTAATGTTTCTTTTGTTGTCTTTTGCGTTCTTGATGATGGCGATCAATCTACGTGCGATCGGCCTTCATGCAGACAAGGATCAATAAAGGAACTTCGGTAATATTTCTTGTTTTTTTTGTCTATTTTTTCTTCTCCCATCTAATCATGTGTATGGTTAATATGTAGATTTTTTTTCATTAATTCAATGATGTTGTCGTGGTAATTCATTGGTTGTATAAAACGTTTACATATGTGTATGAGGTCAATACCTCATTTGACGTATATTGAATATGTGATGAGTGTCGTAGCGCACGAGGTTAATACCTCAATTGTGTATTACGTTCACAAACATATCTTACGTTTACGTATGAGGTCAATACCTTGATTCGTTGTAAATGATATGCGTTTGATCTTGTATGCGTAAGAGGTCAATACCTCAATTGTGTATTACGATTAACCCTTATTTTTGTATGTCTCTTGTGCGTAGAGGTATATGCCTCGATTACGTATCTCAATTATGTATCTCGATTACGTCATTTTTGGCCATTAAATATAACAGTTTGTTTAATATAGGCATATGTGGTCACGTGTATACGTAGTTGATCGTATATATGTGATAATATACATATGTATATATAAGTTATTACGTGATTTTAAATCGAATGTTTTCCTTTTTGGGGAAAGGATCTTGGTGGCCGTCCTCACATTTTTGTGAGAATAGCGTTGTCACCATCCCTTTTTTCAACAATTTTTTATTGTTGAAATCCCCGTTGGTGACTTCAATATTTCGTTACGTAAAGAAATGCCTATAGCCATAATGATGTTGAGTACGTAGGGCTTGACCCACTTCATGTGAGGCCACTCCTATGACACACGTATCCAACATCCCTCCCTCATTACATGGATACGATGCCACCATGAGATCATTCTTACGAGAGGCATTCGTAATGACGTGACCATGTGATGGGCCACATGGGCCTACTACGAAAAGAGGGCTCATTTGGCTTGACCATTAGGTTGCACTTTGGCGTATGCCATCGTAATTACGAGACTTTAGGTTAGGTAATGTACCAACATAGTTGTAGTAAATGAGGGCGAAATAAGGACTCTTGACATATATGTTTCTTTTAAAAAAACATATATGGGCAAATGCCTTGCATATCTCTTATACGCATTAACCATTAAACATTCAAAGAAGAGCAATCTATTTGGTTGGCTCAAGTGTTTAATGTATTTGTTCTCAAGGTCTCGAGTTCAAATATGACCAAGACCATACATCATCGTTGATACATACGATTATAACACATGTTTAGACTTAAGGTCTAAGTGCACTTCAGGGTCCTCGTAATAGGAATTAAAGAGACGAAACCACATATGTGGGCACCGAAACATAGTTTATTGTTAACATTTTTTTCGTGTATAAACTATTCATGACGCGAACATACATGGTTGAGCCTCAGGGAGCCGCCATGAAAAAATTGATATAGAGATCAGGGAAAGACATTAAATTGTCACCCCCATAGTTTTTAAAACACCTTTGTGTTACCATAGTAACCTGATCTTGAACCTCATCTCATATGTCTAAAGGGGTATTGACGTGAGATAATGATATCGATTAATGTTCGCCCATGATATGTTTACATCACGACATGATGTTATGACTATCTCTCTAACCTTATCCTATTTCTTTTCCAGAAATAATCATTTAATGGCTCAAAATAACGACCCGATGTCATCTGCTCAAGCGGAAGGAACTCAAGGGAATCCTCCTGGACAAATGTCCATTGAGATGTATTTTTCGCAAATAACCCAATACCTTAGTTTCACCGCTCAACAGATGACTGAACTTCGGCAATCTCAAAGTGCTCTTCAGGCACGTTGTCGTGCCTTTCGGCTCCGGATCGTTGCGTGAGTCGGGTGGGAACCACAGAGGTCTTGGACTAGGAGAAAGAAGTTCGTGAGATAGAGATTAATTATGAATAAATAGCGAAGAGAAAGATAAGAAACTCGTGAATCACACGAGTATACTATATTAATTGGTACTTAGGGTGTTAAGAGAGAAGTAGATGTATAAATCGTGAATCCCACGAATAATTTTTGTATTGATTAATACTTAATCCAAATAATCAACAAAAACTACAATGTGCTCCCCATCCTTATATAGTAATGGGAGAGACTAAGCATAGCTACATGCTTTTTCTCATATGTTCATGCACACTAAATGTGCATGTGATGCCTTTCTAATCCTTGCTTTTATTTGCTAAATATAGTGCTCATGCACGCTAGATGTGCATGAGTCACTTTTTTAGTTGCTTGCGTTTTTCTATAAAATATTCACGCACTCTAAAAATGCATGATTTACCTTTTAATAAAGGTAGGCGCAAATAAAGGACTTATAGTTATTAAATCTATTTATAGAACACTAAAGGTAAGGTAGCATAATGGTAAAGTTGAGGTTTGGCTACGTGGAGGTGTAGAGTTCGAATCACGCCTTGCGTAGTAGTGAGTATTTCCTTTTTTTTTTTACATTTATGTCTCTTTATCCGGCTCTTCCTTGCCGGTATGCCGTTTTCTTCCTTGCCGGTATGCTGTTTTCCTCCTTGCCGGTATGCCGTTTTCTTCCGGTTCTCACCGAGCACTCCATTCTCTATCCGGAGGGACAAAAATATAATTTCCACATAGTGTGCAACCTACACTACGACACTCGCCCCCTCCAAACCCGCACATCCTCCGGTATGTGCCGAAGTTCTTGATTCTTCGTATCCGTCTTCATCCGAAGCTTCCTCCGATTCTCCCCTTATGTCGACTATGAGTTGTAATCCACTTTCTTCGATTCCCGCATCATTGTGGTCTTCGTCCGATTGCTCCTCGTTGTCGGCCTCGACTTGGATCACATAAGGTTTGTCGTCGGTCCGCTTCTTGAAAATCTTCACCCGCTTCCCGGCTATAGGCACTCGTAGTATTGTTCCATCCAACTCGGACAGTCGGTACGTCCCGTTGTCGAAGACCTGCCGAACCTCGTACGGCCCGAACCACCTTTTCGCGAATTTCCGCATCGTTGTATGTTGATGGTCCAAGCTACTATCATAGACGATCACCCAATCTCCTTCTTCAATCCTCCTCGGTCGTAGTCGGTGCTTTGTGTCGAACCGGCTTTTGTTCCGGAACCGTGCTTCTTGTTGTCGGCGTGACGCTTCCGCTACATCTTTCGGTCTTCCCTCCAGTTGTCGTATCCGGACCGCTAGTAGTTCTTCCCGGCTCATCTCTTCCTTCCACGGTAGTATTGTCCATGTCGCGATTGCGGTTTCCGTTGGCATTACCGGTGCTTGTCCGGTCATGAGTTCTGCCGGCATGTAACCGGTCACGGAGCTATGCGTCGTCCGATCCGCCCATAGTGCATACGGAAGCATTTGTGGCCAATCCTTCACCCTTCCGTCGCATGCCTTCGCAAGTGCTTTCACGATCGGACTATGTCCTCGTTCGATCTTCCCGTTGGCCTCCGGATTGTAGGCCGTTGTCAACGTTAACCGAACTCCATGTTTGGCGAAGAATCCCCTAGCTTTGTCCGAGTCGAGTTCTCCCCGGTCTGCAATCACTTGTCCTACGCAGCCGTACCTACAAAACACTTCTTCCAAAAGAAATTGGCACACCGCGGCACACGTTTTCCTCCGAAGCGCTCAACCTTCAACTTGGTTTGTGAGATCTTCTCGAGCTAACACCAAGTATTTCTTTTGTCCAATCCCGGTCGGCATAGCTACAATGTCGACCATCCACTTGAAGTTGATTGTCGGTGAGAATGTCGGATGCAGCTCATCTCGGTGTCGGACCCCGGAGTAGACTTGACATTTCTCGCAGCTTTCTGTGAACTCCGCGACATCTTTATACATGTTCTTCCACCAATATCTTTGCTTGATTTTCACAAAAGTTGCCCATGTTCCTCGATGTCCAGCCCAATCGGATTCGTGGAACTCGGACATTATCCGGTTTCGTTGCTCTTTCGTCCCAACTACTCGAAGTGGTATCCCATCCGGTCTTTTCGGCGTCCTCCATATTAAACCGTTTTCCAAGAAGAACTTTTGGACTTGCCTCTTCTTCCTTCGGATCTCGGCTCTCCTTTCTTTATCATTGGTTGAATCCTCGACCTCTTGTAGCATCTTCCCGATCATCAAGGTTTCCCCCTCGTATTCTTCTTCCCGGAATTCTCGGATCACGTTCACTCGGCATATGTGTTCTGACGTGAAGTAGTCTTCAGAAACTTCTTCATTATCTGATTCGGTTATGTCGTCTTCAAACCGCGCCCTCGATAACATGTCCGCTACCGCGTTGTCCTTCCCCGAGATGTGTCGAACCTCCGGATTAAGTGACTTGACATATGCAATCCACCTTAGCATAGCCACATCCGGTATCGTACAACACCGCATCATCCCGAGTATCGGAAGACAATCCGTCTCGATCACCACTTCAGCTCCGATCAAATAATCCCGATCCGATTTTATCGCCGACACGACTCCCCACAATTCTCTTTTGACTTGTGCATATCCGCGTTGCCTTTCATTGAGGACCTTTGCTCCAAATCGGATCGGATACCGCGAACCATCCGAGTCGGCTTGATTGATGACCCACCCGATACCGGTTGGATTTGTATCAACCGTTACTATGATTGGCCGCTCGTAGCTTGGCTTCCTAAGTGATTCCGCCCTCCATAGTGTCTTCTTGAGCTTCCTCATGGCTTTAGTGTGTTCCGGTTTCCACTCGAATTTCTTACCTTTCCGCAACAAGTGATAGAGCGGGTCCGCTATATGTGCATAGTGCGGAATCCATATGTGATAGAATGCACACGCACCCAGAAACCTTCGGACTTCCGATGTTGACTCACATACTTCCTTCATAGCTTGAATCGCATCGATCTTTGTTGGTGACGGTCTTCGGCCGTAGGGTCCACATAGATGTCCGACCACCAATATTTCTTCTTGCCCGAATGCCGATTTCTCCCCGGAAAGTGTTAGGTGCACATCTTCTAGCTTTCGCAACACTTTCTCGCAATCATGAATATGGTCGACCACGAACTTTCGGCATCCCCGATCATCCATAGTCTCATCTTTTTCTTCCACCGCGCATCCTTTCATCGGAATGTCATCTAGAAACGGCATCGTTATCTCCGGGATGCAATCTCGAAGCACCTTGTTCATCGCGTTCATCATATGTGCAACCGAGTTTGTCGCTCCTTGTGGTAGTGTGCACATTCGAACTAGTCCTATCGGTGTCCGCATGGTAGTGATGTCTCGGCTCTCCACAGCTAGTTGGAATTGATCATACCCCGAGTATAGGTCCCCGATGGAGTATATCGCACGTCCGGCAAAAGCTTACGCGAATTCGTCCACTATCGGACCGACTCCCGAGTTCCGGATCGTGACCTTGTTCACCAGTTGCAAGTCTTGGATGAATCGGAGTGACCCATTCTTCTTCGGAACCGTAAACCATCGATTTGAGTACGGAGCACTTGATGGCTCTAGAATCCCCATCGCCACCTTCTCCTTGAGCAAGTCGATGACTTTCGGAATATGCGCCCGTGGCACCGGAATCGGCTTCAGGTTCCACGGTACATGATCAATCGTGAAAATCACCATCGGCTCCACTATCTTTGGATCAATGCATCCGATCTCCCTCGATGTGAACGCGAATGCTTTGCCATGTTGCTCCAACATCTCTCGAAACCGTTTTTCTTCTTCTTGTAAGAGGAACCCACCTCCACTGATCCGAAGTTTCTTCCGGGTCTCATCTGTGAAGGCATGTCCGATATCCACGGACTTCCGAAGTGTCGGATCTCCCGAGACTTCTTTCTTCTTTTGTTCGCTATCGGCGGGTAGTGGTCCCGCGGCCGGTTTCACCTTCTTCTCCACGGTCTTGTATTTCGTACTTACCATTGCTTCTTCTTTGCGGAGCACATCCGGCCCCATTTTCGCAACGATCTCGTACATCTCGACCGATTCCACCAGGACTACCCGGTTCCCTTGGCTTTTATCCTCCGCAAGCTCTTCAAGCCGTTGTAGTGTATTCCCATAGAACACTTCCTCGATCACTCCCACGATTTCTTCGTCTTCTTTTATTATTGATGCCGACCGTAACTTATCCTCCACTTGTCGGTATTGTTTCTTCATCCCTCCAGTTACGGCCGTGTACGTAGATGCCCCATCCGGGCCGATTCGTACTTGTTTTGCTCCGAGAGTTTTCTTCCTGTGTGGGGTATCAGGGCTTCTCGGACTATCACTTCCCCACTCCGCAACAGTCCGCTTTAAAAATCCATTCTCACTTGGGACAAGAGTTCCCTCTTGTTCCTTTCGTGATTTGCCGGCACCGTTAGGAATTGGACGGATTTCCCTCCGTTTTGGCTCCGAATTCGCGCAAAAGCCGCACCACTATCGAGCACCTTCGTCTCCATCCGTGAAGCCGTGATAAAGGGTTGGCCGAGGATGACAGAATGTGAAACCTCATCCTGCACAAAGAAATTTTGGTCAATTTCGACATCCCCGATCTTTACCG
Organism: Azolla caroliniana; assembly: GCF_043228905.1. Taxonomy (NCBI): domain Eukaryota; kingdom Viridiplantae; phylum Streptophyta; class Polypodiopsida; order Salviniales; family Salviniaceae; genus Azolla; species Azolla caroliniana. The sequence goes on along the minus strand of NW_028230444.1, from coordinate 10,265,056 downwards.
TCACATCCGGACAAGCTACAAATAGGTCTTCTGTCGTTTTCGTGGCTGCCCGAATCTTCCATCCATGGTTGGTGTTTATAGGCCACTTCCCCTTTCGGTAGAACTCCTTGGACATCAAGTTGATCTCCGATCCGTGATCAATCAATGCTAGCACGGGTTCTTTGATGTTGCCGATTCGGACCGGAGTCTCCGTAGTCGCACGTGCCCAGTGTAGCCTTGTATAGTGGGAGTTCGGAATTTCGCCTTCCACTTCGGTGTCGTTCATTGAAACGGTATTTGCATTCACCCTTGGAGCATTTTCCTCCGTACTTTGTCTCTTCCTTTTCACGAGATCCACGAGAAGATCGTGAAACTCCTTCTTCACTATTCCGAGTAGTTCCCGCAGCGAAAAATCTACCCGGCTATCCAAGATTCTTTCCTCGAACACTCTTTTCAAGTCGGTTTGTTGTTCTATGTCCGAGGCGAGCTTGAATGCCGGAGTCGCCTTTTCTTTTCCCTTACCTCTGGAGTTCCAGCTTTCCGGTATCTTCAATGGTCCGGCCGCATCCTCCGTGCGCCGTCGTTTCTCGTCCACATACACCTCATGTAATTGACACAGGGCGTATATGCTATTCTTGTCGACAGGGCACTCCCATCCCGTAGCTTCCCGGACGCCTTCCGCGGTGTTTCGGATATCGTTGGAGTCGGTTTTCTCGGTGTTTCCTAGCACCTCCGGCCAGAAAGACGCCTTCGCTCCCGATGACTCCCCGACACATATTCCCGCGGTTGTCGCATAGTTGCTTCTTGCCGCTAACTCCTCCTCGAGCACCTTCTTCATGCCGCCTTTCCGGAAGTTCGGTCGGAGTGGCTTCCGAGAGTCCATCGAATGAATCCGGTTTCCCTCGTAGTAGATGAGATCCCGTCGTAGCGCCTCCTTATGGTCGTCGCAATCCCTCCGATCGTGTTCGGCGCTATCGCACCATATGCACCGTCGATCCGTATATTTGGAGCTTGTGGGGCGGTCATCCGACTTCTTCACCATCGCGATCTTTAGATTCTCCATCTCCTTCAGCAGCTGCTCCACCGTAGACGCGTCGACTCCCTTCTCGGCCGTAATCTCCCGAGCCCTCGGTTGATGGTCTTCCAGTCCCGTTCTCGGTTTCGGAATCGGTTCCGAAACCCTCTTTTCTTCGTTGGCAAGCCATTGCCCCCTCTTCGTGTACCGCGCGATGATATCCCGCACGCTTTCCCATGTTTCGGTGAGGCCGCTTTCGGTGGTCGTGTCCTCAAGAAGCACTCCGAGATCTTTCCGGTCCCGGACGTCCACAGCTCGCAAAAACATGATGACTTTGTCCGGTGCAAGAATAGTTTGATCTCTCGCGGACAACCTCCCGAACCGACTTTCGAATGTCGAAAACACTTCGAGGACCTTCAGCCCCTTACCCGACGTTTCCACCCAATCCGCGAATCCCCTCCGCGTTGCCTTGGAGGAGTCCTCGATGGCAAACGTGGTCTTTAACGCCTCTTCGAATGCTTCCCACGTCGGATTTTGTTGTTGCAACCCGTGGATACTCCCTTGAAGCCCGTCGGTCGCCACCCGGTTAAAGGATGTCACTTGCAGTCCTTCCGAAGCCCGGCACCGGAGCATCTCCGCCTTGTAGTCCTGCAAATATCGCGACACATCCTTACCATTAAATTGCCCGTTGCGTTGCACGAGCCGCTCTACTGATGCCGAAATCTCCGACATCGTGCGTTGTTCTTGAAGCATCCGTTCGAACATCGCCATCATATTGTTAGCTTGTTGAGCCTCCATCTCCTTGCCACCCGTCTTCACGTCGGGTTCACCAACTGTGTCGTGCCTTTCGGCTCCGGATCGTTGCGTGAGTCGGGTGGGAACCACAGAGGTCTTGGACTAGGAGAAAGAAGTTCGTGAGATAGAGATTAATTATGAATAAATAGCGAAGAGAAAGATAAGAAACTCGTGAATCACACGAGTATACTATATTAATTGGTACTTAGGGTGTTAAGAGAGAAGTAGATGTATAAATCGTGAATCCCACGAATAATTTTTGTATTGATTAATACTTAATCCAAATAATCAACAAAAACTACAATGTGCTCCCCATCCTTATATAGTAATGGGAGAGACTAAGCATAGCTACATGCTTTTTCTCATATGTTCATGCACACTAAATGTGCATGTGATGCCTTTCTAATCCTTGCTTTTATTTGCTAAATATAGTGCTCATGCACGCTAGATGTGCATGAGTCACTTTTTTAGTTGCTTGCGTTTTTCTATAAAATATTCACGCTCTCTAAAAATGCATGATTTACCTTTTAATAAAGGTAGGCGCAAATAAAGGACTTATAGTTATTAAATCTATTTATAGAACACTAAAGGTAAGGTAGCATAATGGTAAAGTTGAGGTTTGGCTACGTGGAGGTGTAGAGTTCGAATCACGCCTTGCGCAGTAGTGAGTATTTCCTTTTTTTTTTACATTTATGTCTCTTTATCTGGCTCTTCCTCGCCGGTATGCCGTTTTCTTCCTTGCCGGTATGCCGTTTTCTTCCTTGCCGGTATGCCGTTTTCCTCCTTGCCGGTATGCCGTTTTCTTCCGGTTCTCACCGAGCACTCCATTCTCTATCCGGAGGGACAAAAATATAATTTCCACATAGTGTGCAACCTACACTACGACAACGTGTCATTAGTTTACAACGTGAGACTAATAAACCTGATGAGCAACAGGGTGAACCATCGTTTGTCGTTTAGCCATTTAGGGGAGAAAAAAAGGAAAGAACTGAAGAAGCAATCTGCATGTGGTTGGGCCGATGGGAGTCTCATTTTGAGCTCTATCCCACGCCAGATAGTACAAAGATTGCATATGTCGACCGAGAACTAGGGGGTAAGGCCGCCGCCTAGTGGTGTGGGCTTCGTACTTTGGGGAAATTGCCCAATACCTGGACAGATTTTGTCACAGTTTTTAAGGGCCAATTTCTACAACCTCCCTCTCGAACTGAGGCAGCTCAAGCTTTAATGAACCTCTCTAGCAGGAAATTTTCTTCACTAGAAGACAATGTTCACCATGCTAGAACCCAAATCCAAAAATCGGGTCTAGAAGGGGACAATTGGTTAATAGCTTCTTTTGTCAATGTCATCCCCAATTTGGATTATCATTGGATAGTGCACGATAAGGATCCAAAATCCTTCGAAGAGGCCGTTGAAATAGTTTTTCGCTATCAACGCACTTCGAAGAAGGACCACAATAAACTCAACGAAGCACCCGGGACTAAGTAGTCGCAATTCGCTGGGAAACGCAAGACACCCAACGAATTCATGGATCACGATTGTATGTGACAACATCCTTTTTGCGTATTCTACAAAAAGAAGGGTCATACCAAAGAGCAATGTCGAAAGCTCCAACGAAAAGAGCACGACAGCAAAGCTAAAACTGTAGACCATAAAGGTCAGATTCCTAATGTCCTTCAGGTCTATACACATCATTTAAGTAATTGTCAATGTTCTTTCCCTCACTATGTATTGGGTCCCAATGATTTACTACGTGCAAACGGGTATATCAATGGATCTCCCATACAATTTTTATTTGATTCGGGAAGCTCACACAACTTTGTGAATGATCATTTGGTTCAGATATAGGGAATCCAATCCACCGTAAGTGATCACACCTATATGGTGCACTTGGCTGATGGAAGAGTACAATACATCAACGGGGCGATTCATTCATTATGAATTTCTATTGATACTTATATAGAGGAAGTAGACTTCCATGTAATGAATCTTTGTACCATTGATGTAATACTGGGTTATCCCTGGTTCTATAATAAAAGCTCTTCTTTATCTATTGATTGGGTTCATCATTCAATTACATTTTTACTGAACGACTGTACTCAATTTATTCAATGTGTAAAAAACAATCCCTCTCGATTGTTCCTCTCCATCAATATCCGAGTTGTCTTGTTCTACTCTATTTTATTGAGTACTTGATCCAGACATTCACGTTTACAATATCAATAATGTCTCGGTTCAATTAACATATTTTGAACAACAACAACTTGATGAAATCTTAAATGATTTTCGTGATGTTTTTTGAAGTGAACTACCAGATGCGTTACCCCCTAAACGTAATATAGACCATCGTATAGATATTGTACCTGGCACTGCACCAATAAGTATACCTCCTTATCGCTTAAGTTGATCCGAAGAGGATGAGGTATCTAAGCAACTCAAGGACTATTTACGAATGGGTTATATACGTTATAGTAAATCTCCATGGGGTGCACCAGTTCTCTTGGTTAAAAAGAAAGAGGGCACATGGCGTATGTGTATTAATTACCGATGCTTGAATAAAGTGACGATCAGGAATTTGTATCCATTGCCTCAGGCCGACAATCTAATTGACCGTCTCCAGGGAGCTCGGTATTTTACGAAACTTGATCTCTGTACTGGCTACCATCAAATTTGTATAAGTGAGGATGATGTTCCTAAAACGGCATTTCATATGCGCTATGGCCATTATGAGTTTTTGGTTATGCTTTTTGGTTTGACCAATGCTTCGGCTACATTTCAACAAGAAATGAATGACATTTTCCGAGAACAACTTGGAAAATTTGTCATTATTTTCTTGGATGATATTTAGTTTATAGTCATACATTACAAGAACATGCTAAACATGTCCGCTTTGTTTTACAAACATTGCGTGACAAACAATTTTATGCGAAGATCTCAAAATGTGAGTTCTTCAAGAAATCAATTACTTATCTTGGACATCTCATCACCGAACGAGAAGTTGAAATTGATCCTTCTCGCATCGAGAAAATCAAGTTATGGCCCACTCTTCAGAACATTCGAGAAGTTTGATCATTCCTTGGTTTAGTCGGGTTTTTGCAAAAATCCCATCGTAATTACTCCTAATTGATGACGCCGTTTACTGATCTTCTAAAAGGTCAAACGCGTTGTCGTAGTGTAATCCGCACACTACGTGAAAAATTACATTTTTGGTTTCTCCGGATAGGATATGGAGTACCCAGTGAGAACCAGAAGGAAGAACTGGTGAGGACCGAAACCGGTAAGGAGACCCGGCAAGAGCCGGATGAAGAAGGCTGGTGAGAGTCGGTGGGAAACGGACGAAGAGGACCGGTGAGGAGGATCCGGTCAGAACCGGATAAAGAAAACCGGCAAGAGCCGGATGAAGAAGGCCGGTGAGAGTTTCTCACCACATGAAGAGACATATTTGTAAATAGAAGAAAGTATAAAATTATATATTACATGCATAGGGCAAGAATCGAACCTTGCACCTCCATGTTAATAATGTTAAGCCTTATCATTATACTAGCGTATTATGAATTTTAAAGTTATACTAAACTTTATCCCATGTAAAATTTCTAGACATGCATGGTACAAAAACTTATTCATGCATAGACACTCGAGTTAAAAGAAAAGATGAGATAGAAAGCTAATCATGCACATGCAGTGTGCATGAAAACTAAAGATAGGAAAAGCATGATGCTTGCATGTGATAAACTTAGACTCTTCCAACACTATATAAGGAAGAGAGAAAGATGTATAGAGGTTGTTGATTATTTTACAAGGATTTGGATCAATCTAATATATTCGTGGGATTCACAATTTTTTTCCATCTATTTCTCTCTTACATTCTAAGTATCAATTAATACACTATACTCGTGGGATTCACGAGGTTCATATCTTCTTTCAAATATTTCTCTTTCTTGCAATCGATTCATAAGGAGCCTTATCTCATATTCTTCTTTCTCCTAGTCCAAAACCTCAACGGTTCCCCCCCGACTCACGCAACGATCCGGAGCCAAAAGGCACGACACATGTGGTGAACCGACGTGAACACGGGTGGCAAGGAGATGGAAAATCAACCGGAGGCTAACACCATCATGATGATGTTCGAGCGGATGCTTCAGGAACAACGTGCGATGTCGGAGATAGCGGCGGCAGTAGAGCGGCTCGTGCAACGGAAAGGACGTATCACGCTATCTTCGGGACTACAAGGCGGAAATGCTACGGTGCGGGATTTCGGAAGGACTGCAAGTGGCATCCTTCAACCGGGTGGCCACCGACGGGCTTCAAGCAAGTATCCACGGGCTACGACAACAAAATCCGACGTGGGAAGCGTTTGAAGAGGGGCTAAAGACCACGTTCGCTATCGAGGACTCCTCCAGGGCAACGCGAAGAGGATTCGAGGATTGGGTAGAAACGCCGGACAAGGGGATGAAGGTCCTCGATGTGTTTTCGTCATTCGAAAGTCAATTCGGGAGGTTTTCTGCGAGAGATCAAGCTATCCTCGCACCGGACAAAGTTATCATATTCTTACGAGCCGTAGACGTCCGGGACCAGAAGGATCTTGGAGTGCTTCTAGAGGACACGACTACCGAGAGCGGCCTCGAAACATGGGAAAACGTGTGGGATATCATCGGGTGATACACAAAGAGGGGGCAATGACTTGCCAATGAAGAAAAGAGGGTTTCGAAAACGATTCCGAAACCGAGATCCGGAGCGGAAGACCATCCACCGTGGGCTCGGGAAGCTACAACTGAGAAGGGAATCGACGCAACTACGTGGAGCACTTGCTGAAGGAGATGGAGAATCTAAAAATCGAGATAGTGAAGAAGTCGAATGACCGTCCCACAAGTTCCAAGTATATGGACCGTCGATGCATATGGTGCGATAGCACCGAACATGATCGAAGGGATTGCCACGAGCACAAGGAAGCGCTACGACAGGATCTTATCTATTACGAGGGAAATCGGATTCATTTGATGGACTCTCGGAAGCCGCTCCGACCAAACTTCCGAAAAGGCGGCATGAAGAAGGTCCTAGAGGAGGAAATAGCGGCGAAGAACAATTACGTGACAATTGCGGGAATACGTGTCAGGGAGTCATCGGGAGCAAAGGTGTCTTTTTGGCCGGAGGTGCTAGAAAACACTGAGAAAACCCACTCTAACGAGATCCGAAGCACCGCGGAAGGCATCCGGGAAGCTATGGGATGGGAGTGCCCCGTCGATAAGAATAGCGTGTTTGCTTTATGCCAATTGCATGAAGTTATACATGAGAAGCAGATGAGGCAGCCGGTCCATCAAAGACACTGGAAAGTTGGAACTCCGGAGGTAAGGGAAAAGAAAAGATGATTCTGGCATTCAAGCTCGCCTCGGACATCGAACAACAAACGGACTTGAAAAAGGTGTTCGAGGAGAGAATCCTCGATAGCCGGGTAGATTTTTTGCTTCGAGAATTACTCGGAATAGCGAAGAAGGAGTTCCACGATCTTCTTGTGGATCTCGTGAAGAGAAAAAGGCAAAGTATGGAGGAGAACGCACCAAGGGTGAATGCAAATAACGTTCTAATGAATGACACCGAATTGGAGGACGAAATACCAAATTCTCACTACACAAAGCCACACTGGGCACGCGCAACTACGGAGACTCCGGTCCGAATCGGTAACATCAAAGAACCCGTGCTAGCATTGATTGATCGCGGATCGGAGATAAACTTGATGATCAAGGAATTCTACCGGAAGGGTAAGTGGCCTATTAATAGGAATCATGGGTGGAAGATCCGGGCGGCCACTAAAGCAATGGAAGATCTATTTGCGGCTTGTCCAGATGTGACGGTGAAGATCGGGGATGTCGAGATCGACCAAAATTTCTTCGTACAAGACAAGGTCTCACACTCCGTGATCCTCGAGCAACCTTTTATCACGGCATCATGGATGGAGACGAAGGTGCTCGATAGCAGTGCGGCTTTTGCACGAATTCGGAGCCAAAACGGAGGGAAATCCGTCCAATTCTTAACGGTGCCAGCAAATCATGAAAGGAACAAGAGAGAGCTCTTGTCCCAAACAAGAATGTATTTTTAGAGCGGACTGTTGCGGAGTGGGGAAGTGATAGTCCGAGAAGCCCTGATACCCCAGACAGGAAGAAACCTCTCGGTGCAAAACAAGTACGAATCGGTCCAAATGGGGCATCCACGTACACGGCCGTAACCGGAGGAATGAAGAAAGAATACCGAAAAGTGAAGGATAAGTTACAGTTGGCATCAATAATAAAAGAAGACGAAGATATCGTGGGAATAGTCGAAGAGGTGTTCTATGGGAGCACACTACAACGGCTTGAAGAGCTCATGGAAGATACAAGCCAGGGAAACCGGGTAATTCCGGTGGAGTCGGTCGAGATGTACGAGATCATTGTGAAAATGGGGCCGGATGCGCTCCGCAATGAAGAAGCAATGGTAAGTACGAAATACAAGACCGTGGAGAAGAAAGTGAAACCGGCCGTGAGACCGTTACCCGCAGATAGCGAACAAAAGAGGAAAGAAGTCTCGGGGGATCCGACACTTCGGAAGTCTATGGATATCGGACATGCCTTCACGGATGAGACCCGGAAGAAACTTCGGATTGGTGGAGGTGGGTTCCTATTAAAGAATGAAGAAGAATGATTCCGTGGGATTCTAGAGCGACATGGGAGAGCATTTGCATTTACATCGAAAGAAATAGGATGCGTTGACCCGAAGATAGTGAAGCCGATGGTGATCTTCACGATTGACCATGTGCCGTGGAACTTGAAGCCAATTCCGGTGCCACGGGTGCATATTCCGAAAATCATCGACTTGCTCAAGGAGAAGGTGGCGATGGGGATTCTAGAGCCATGAAATGCCCCGTACTCAAATCGATGGTTTACGGTTCCGAAGAAGAATGGGTCTCTCCAATTTATTCAAGATTTGCAACCGAATGTGGCTATGCTAAGATGGATTGCATATGTTAAGTCACTTAATCCGGAGGTAAGACACATCTCTGGAAAAGACAACGCTGTAGCGGATATGCTATCAAGGGCACGGTTCAGAGATGACATAACCAAATCTGATAATGAAGAAGTTTCCGAAGACTACTTTGCTTCGGAGGACATATGCTGGGTGGACGTAATCCAAGAATTCCGGGAAGAAGAATACGAGGGAGAAAGCTTGTTGATCGGGAAAATGCTATGAGAAATTGAGGAATCATCGGACAATAAAGAGAAGAGAGCCGACATCCGAAGTAAGAAACGGCAAGTCTGAAAGTTCTTCTTGAAAAATGGATTTTTATGGAGGGAGCCGAAAAGACCGGGTGGCATACCACTTCGAGTAGTCGGGACAAAAGAACAACGAAACCAGGTAATGTTCGAATTTCACGAATCTGATTGGGCTGGACATCGGGGAACATGGGCAACATTTGGGAAGATCAAGCAAAGATATTGGTGGAAAAATATGTACAAAGATGTCGCGGAGTTCACGGAAAGTTGCGAGAAGTGTCAAATCTACTCTAGAGTTCGACACCGAGATGAGTTACATCCGACATTCTCGCCGACAATCAACTTCAAATGGATGGTCGACATTGTAGCCATGCCAACTGGGATCAGACAAAAGAAGTACTTGGTGTTAGCTCGGGAAGATCTCACAAACCAAGTAGAAGGTGGGGCGCTACGGAGGAAAACGTGTTCTACGGTATGCCAATTCCTTTTGGAAGAAGTGTTTTGCAGGTACAGGTGCGTAGGACAAGTGATTGTGGATCGGGGAGAACTCGACTCTGATAAAGCTAAGGAATTCTTCACTAAACATGGAGTTCGGTTAACATTGACAACGGCATACAATCCGGAAGCCAACGGGAAGATCGAACGAGGACATAGTCCGATTGGCAAAGCACTTGCGAAGGCATGCAATGGAAGGGTGAAGGATTGGCCAAAGATGCTTCCGTATGCACTATGGGCGGATCGGACGACGCATAGCTCTGTAACCGGTTACATGCCGGCAGAACTTATGACCGGACAAGCATCGGTAATGCCGACAGAAACCACAATCGCGACATGGACAATGCTACCATGCAAGGAAGAGATGAGCCAGGAAGAACTACTTGCGGTCCGGATACGACAACTGGAGGTAGGATCGGAAGACATAGCGGAAGCAATAGGCTGACAACAAGAAGCACGATTCCGGAATAAAACCCTAGACAGAAGGTATTTTTACGTGTACCTCACAATTCTAAGACATTGTCTAAGGGTAAGTGCGCTAAGTTAGCCCCACGGTTTTGTGGACCTTTTACAGTCCTCAAACGTATTGGGTCATCAACCTATCGTTTCGCTCTTCCCGATCGTGTTGAAATTCATCCATTTTTTCATGTGAGTCGTCTAAAAGAACTTCTAGGTTCTGGCGACAATACAACTACAACTGAAACTGTGGTTACTTCTGAAGAATTATCTTCTAAACCACATGTACTAGAAAGAATTCTTGATGTTAAAACAAAAAAATTACATACTAAAGAAATCCGAGAATTTAAAATAAAATGGATGGATAAATCAATAAAAGATGCCACATGGGAACGTGAAAATACTCTCAGAACTAACTTTCCTAACTTTCCATTGCAAGAGTGCAATGTTTTAAAGAGGGGGTGTATGTTACGGGCATGACCATATAATATCCCGTGGTGAGAATTTACCGTAGTATTCTATACACGTGGATAAGTGTGAGGGTTAAACAAGAGTGTAAAGAAGGGGAGGATTACTTTTAATCCTGGGGATTGAGACAACCCATCAGGCCAAGTGTGAACATGGCTGGGGGCCTTGGGTATCGCTATAAATAAGAGGCCTAGCTACCCTCATTTGATCATCTTGTGGACTACGTCGAGACTCTGTCTTGTGGTGGGTCAACTCTTGTAGCGAGCGCACTAGCACCAAGTACGACTCGACGACACGACGGTGGTATGGGACACTGATCGAGGCTCGAGTCCGTCTTGATCCCTTCGCTCGGGGGTGGTCGGGTGGATCGGCACCCTTCTTTCTCTCTCTCCTCTCTATCTAGATCTATATTCTATCCTTATCTAATGCTTACATTAGTCTATGTCTCTAACACACATAGTCCAAGTAATCCCCTATTTTTCTTGTGGAAGGAGCTTCATATACCTTTCTCTATTCTTATCATGGTGTCTCACGTATATTTAGCTTTTTCTTTTTCTTGTTTACATATCCCATCTCAAAAAAAGGACCACTCCTAACCACAAATATAGCCTAAGCCATTATGCCAAGTACTTAAACCCCACACTTCCACACCTATTGTGTCATTATCTTAAAAACTAAAAACAATGACACAATATGGATTTATCTTTTTGTGGATTTGCATTATGAAGCCTTCCTACTTCACAACAAGGAGCTCACCATAAGATTAGGGGAGCTACAGAAAACCTATCTCATGATCAGTATGGTTCTGCATGTAATACACACCAAACATCTTCTTCATCAAGGTTTACAACCATTTTGTCTTGATATACACCTTGGAGTATGCTCTCTTGGATCACTAGTGTCAAAGTTTGTGTTAGGTGACTGTTTTTTTGTTAGCTTGGTGCACATGAGACATGTGGTGCCAAGAGAAGCACTCAAGGTTTCAATGCATGTAATTCTTGTCAGTGCCCCATACTAATTGTTAATAGCTTCCTAAATTTTGGCAAGTTGCTCTAAATATAGGCAACAAAAATTTTCCCTTCATGTTTCTTTATAATGTTGCATAGAGTACAAATAAGAAGGGGAAAATTGCAAAAAAGAATTTCACTTTCATGTATTAGAATTTATGATTTTGATGAAACGATTGTAATTGTACCCTTATAATTCGAAATTCGTCAAGAGTCTAAACAAAATTTTCAACTCTAAAAATTGAGCACCAAGTGAGAATCATACATAAAGTTGCCAAATTCACAATATACGAAATTGAAACGATCTGTTGTCTAGTTGGTTGATGTGCCATCTCTAAAGGATTATGCAAGGAACACGTCCAAAATTGCTACTAAGAATTTCGAGTACCAGTGTGAATTTTATAATAAAAAGACAAATTGTTGAGAATCCTCATCCGCAATTTTCAATTAACCGGCGCTCGCATTCACATCAAATAAAAATATTCATGGAGGGATAGACAAAGATTTTAGGGTAATCCCATTACCCAAAGGTCAAAGCCTTTAGGTAAACCCCGAAGGATTGGATTCAAGCAATCCCTTTTACTTGAAGTTAAAGGTCCTTTGTGGAATGTCATAAATGTTTGTCTAATTGCATGAAGGAGAGCAAGAGAAAATAGGAGAATTTGACACTCCCCAAAATACCCCTCATTTTTCAACAAATTCTACACGTAGACTAATAGAACCTTTGTCCTAAAGTTCTCATTGGATCCTTATAAAATTTACATAAACCCAAACCCATATACACATTAAAACACACATTCATTTACTTATACACACATATATGCTCGTGTCTATCCGCCACCAAATCATAAATATGATTGGTCAGGGAATCGTTGTCACAGACAATGTAGGTCGCTAAATTGATGACGCATGAGATCAGCACCGTCCGATTTAGATAAAAAAGAACGCGCAAAAGAAAAGTTGCCAGAGGTCGTCCAACCACATCTAATCGCCCAACTCTGATTATTCCAGGTTGGGTGACTTGATTATAGGTTGGGCAACCTAATAATAAGTTGGGCCAATTGAGTAATAGGTTGGGCAACCACTAGAATAGGTTGGGTGACCTGATTTAAAAACTTGAGATAAACAACAAAAACTTGACACATCAAAAACTTGAGATTCAACCAAAACTTGAGTACTAGTTGACATCAAAAACTTGAGATGAACAACAAAAACTTGAGATCCAACAAAAAATTAAGTACTACTTGACTTAAAAAACTTGAGATCCAACCAAAACATGAGGTATACCCCATCCACATGGTGAATAATGGCATGGTCCATGTGGATGCCATTTCTCCATCCTTGCACATCGTCTGAAGATCTTAATCCACAACGTCAAAGACGAGATCAAGCCTTCAACATGTAAGATGTTACCTGTTTCAAAGAAACATGCATGCAATTTGACTCAAGCTGTGACCATTAAATCTAAAAGTTTACAAATTATATTCCAAATCAAAAACCTAACAAACTGTTTGTCTGGTGTTTGGATCCACAATCTGATGGCATTGGCACTTCCAATTTTTACCGTGGCCAAATTTGGTGCGATGTCATCTGAATCTCATGTTAATGGGACAACATCTTTCACCGACTCCACCTCCTTCCGTCTAACTTGCATTTTGGGTCGTCTCTGTCTAGGTGGTGTGGACACATTGGATGAGTGTTGTGTCTTTTGTGTATTGGTTGACACACCACCCTCTTTAGTGGATATGCCCGCCTTTTTCCACTATTTCACCAAATAAACACATGTTATGACCTAATCCAAAGATTTAATCCTCCAACACTAAAAAAGCATTAAAGGTTCATATTTACATAAGAAGCGACTCTTTGTACTTGGTCTTGGTAGTCATCTACACGATCAAGCAAAAGCAAAAATTCAAAATCAAACAAAATCTAAACCTAACTCAAGCAAAAGAAAACATATAGAAATCGAACAAAATCGTAAATAAAAATCAAACATTTTTTGAAATAAGTACTCAAGCACACCCAATATTATCTTTAATAAAGTAAAAGCATAAATCTAAAATCAAGTATATCAGGTAAAGCCTAAATCAAGCAAAAGAAACAATCATAAATCAAGCAAAACCCTAGATAATAAATAATAAATAATAAATAATAAATATTATATGATCAATAATCAAGAAAAACCCTATTAAACATTTTCTGAAATCAATAATCAAGCAAAACCCTAAACATTTTCCCGAACCCTAAACCCTCGACATGGAAAATATAATTTAAACCAAAAAGATTAATCATAAATCAACCAAAACCCTAACCCCTTGACATGAAAAATATGATTTACACTAAAAAAATTAATCATAAATCAACCAAAACCCTAAATAATCAATAATCTAGCAAAACCCTAAACAGTTTCTAAAATCAAGTGATCGTGCAAAACCCTAAACATTTTCCTGAACCCTAAACCCTTGACATGAAAAATATGATACACAAAAAAACTAATCATAAATTGTAAAGAATCGGATATGATTCTGTGCAGCAAAAGAGATATGTGTGTTTATGTGTGTGTGTGTGTGTGTGTGTGTGTAGCAGAGAGAGAGAGAGAGAGAGAGAGAGTTATACAAGAAAACAACTGTATTAACGAGAGTAAGACAACCAACCAGTTACAAGGAGTAGGAGAAAGGTGTTTTATGTAGTCACCTTCTCTCTATACAATCACCACTTACTAAAGAGAGGTAGAGACTTAACTACACTATATACGTGTGATAGAACCTTTAAGGTTCAATGACACACTAGTTACTATATTTAGGAGGTGGGGTGTTCACATACTTGAATATACTAAGTTGTGTTCCTACACTAGGGAAGTTGAGGTTGATTCTCAATATAAATCCACCGAAAACCTAAATAACCAATAATCCATAATCAAGAAAAACCCTAAACATTTTCTGAAAGCAAGCAACCTTGCAAAACCCTAAACCCTCAACATGAAAAATATGACCTACACCAAAAACAATTTACAGAAAAAGTTGAAACAAGTAAAATACATACAAGTTTACGAAATAAATGGGTGGCAATGGCAAATGTGGTGAATGGATGCAGTCGATGACTGGCTGCTTGAAAACCTTTCCCGACAAAAAACCTTGACAATCTCATTTGAAAAAATACAAGAAAATGACAGGTTTCAGGGTTTTGTACACGTCGGTTGGGTGACCTGCTTGGTCGGTTGGGCGACCAAACTTGGCTGGGGATACATGCGGTTGGGCGACGTGAATTGCTTGGTTGGGCAAGGCACAACACTTGATGGGTTGGGCGACCACACGTCGGTTGGGTGACCACAATTAAATTTGGTTGGGTGACCAAACTTCATTGGTGGGTTGGGTGACCACTTATGTTAGGTAGCTTGGGAGACCACATTAGGTAGGTTGGGTGACCACGTTATGTTAGGTAGGTTGGATGACCACAATAGGCAATTGGGTGGCTACTAATAGGGTTGGGCGACCAAGGACTCGGAGTTGGGCAACCTCTCATTGATTTTTTTATTGCACGTTTTTTTATTCCAAATTAGACGGTGCAGATTGCACACTCCATTAGTTGAGCGACCTGCATTGTCCATGGCGGCAATTCCCTCGTCGGCCCTATTTATGATTTGCTAGCTAATAGACACGTCGCACATATACCCATATACACATTAACACACATATTCACTTACTTATACACACATATACACATCTATGATATACATACCTACAGACACACTAATATACACGGACATTATACATTTACGTACATCATTTTACAGACACGTTCATACTATAAGATTTTTATAGACACGTTCATACACAATTTTGTATGCGCACCACCCTCATACCATTGCATATATAATACGAACCACTTATCGATGTACAATAAAATACTGTAACATGACTTATGTAATTATGTACAATTATTGCATACACCCATTTATATAAATGTACAATATTTATACAGTTCAATGCACATACACACCTATTTCAAGCCCACAAACAAGCAAAGAAGAATGTGCATGTGTACACACTCAAAATAATTAAACATGCATAACCACTCACTACTATTGTTGATACCTTTGGGCATATTTGAACTCTTCACCTCCGTGAGAGCACGCTACCTACAAACGTGGAGCTATTTTCCCATGTTAGCATAGTCTACATCTAAATACTTTACTTACCATGGATTCACCCTAACCAAAGTTAAGGCATTGGTTCCTAATATTACTCATATATCATACGATGCCTTTGACTTCTTTGCATTGTTTCAACTCATGATTCCACATGAAGCTACTCCTCCACACCCAACACATATTCCCCATTTGTTCTTTAGTGGAATCAAACTTTGGCAGTGTTCCTTGCTTACTTTTATCTAGGTAGGGATAAACATCCCTAGAGTCTTGACATTGTTGATGCAATCTTCTTTAGGCAAGTGAATACATTGATTTTTCCCAGTTTGGGTGATCTACATGCTTCACCACTTGAATTGTTGGCCTAGCTCATGCTTCAAAAATCTAAATTTCCTCCATTGATTTTCCCCATGATGAGCAAGGATTTGTTATGTTGAATCTCTTCGTATCAGAGCAAGAATCTTCATTGTTGCGATGAAATCATTTTTACTTCATGAATTAGTTAAACTTCTAGTATCATTGTAGAGTAGCTTGCATCAAATCATATAAACTTTCCTTCAACCGAAGAACCATTTCTTCCTTACTTCTGGTGATGAAATCACTTTTACTTCATAAACAAGTTGAACTTCTAGTATCATTGTCAAGTAGGTTGCATCAAATCATATAAACTCTTCTTTTACCAAAGAACCATTTCTTCCTTACTCAATGGCTACTCCATAAAAACCTTCTCAAGAACCCCATGAAGAAATGAATCTTCACATCCATATGCTCCAATTCAATGTTTTTACCCAAGAATCAAATGCATATCATTTTTAATTTCCGGAACTTTCAAGTCACAATTGCATGTAACATCCATTGTGTTGTCATTTTCACGATTAAGAAAAAGATTTCGACAAAATCATTACATTTGGAAATCATATAATTATATTTGAACCTCGGCTTACTCTTCGGGCTAATATGAATTTTTAATTTGAGAGGGGTGAGAGAGAGAGAGAGAGATGAAGTATATAATAGAGAGGTGAGAAAATTGGGTTTCGAACCTAAGACACAATTCTTCTAATGTTATCAAGTTACCACTACAGTAACCTAATTACAATAAAAGAAAAGAGAGAGAGAGAGAGAGAGAGAGAGAAAGAGAGAGAGAGAGAAAGAGAGAGAATCTCTTTCATTTTCTTCTAGTTCTTCTATATTTCTTTGCAACTAATATCTTTCATTTTCGTCTAGTTCTTCCATATTTCTTTGCCCTCCACACGAGTGTTGCCATTATTTGATCACTTGGTTTTTGCCCTATTTTAAGGTTTTTGTACCATTGACATGCATTCAATTTTGATTTGCAAAGCAAGATGGAGTGACTATTCTTCAAAGGCCATCACATGGGGTAAACAATCTATTTAATGAACAAATATATAATTGAGGTTGTGATGGCTTTGTTCAATTTTAGGAAATTGTGCTGATGCAATACGCTTGCCATTTAGAAAGTGCACTAAAATCATGACCTCTCTCAATTTAGGGGATTGTGCTACTACACTACGCTTGCCAATATCAAATCGACTATGACCACCAGAATGTAGGGATGGTTACATGAGTTTAAAGCGCCCAGATCATTTTCTAAAAAATCTAAATTGTTCAACAGAAATTATGTACATTTAACAAAAAAGAGAATTGTTTTGATTGTAAGGTTGTTTAAAGCCATGCCAATAAGAAGAAATCATAAAAAACTTGGGATGCAACAAGAAGAAAGCAAGCACATGGTGGACATATATGTTTATAAGTCATGGCTATATTATGGATCTCGAATGTTCACATTTAGGATAATGAAATGCATGCCTAGGGATTCTAGATTGTGCACAAAAAGTAATGTATTTAATCTAAAAGAGAACATAATATTAGATTTATTTTTTAAACATTTGATTAATAATGGGATTCGAGTATATATAGTTTGATCCTTCTCCCATAATGCATGTTGGGAATGTTGGGGGTCCATACAATATTCTTCTATGTGGACTTTCTCCATGTGTCTTGTTTACACATAGATCCTTGCATTAGACTTTCTTCATTCTTGTGTGGCCATATCTTTATTTGTTGTATTTGGACATTTTTCTTTCGTACATGTTTTAGGAAATGATCAAACATGAGAGAGAGAGAGAGAGATAGATAGTTAGATCGATAGATCGATTCTATTATCATCTTCAGAAGTCAAATATGACCTATGAGACAAAAAATATTACATTTCACATGATACATGTGAAAGTGTGTAGTGAATCTTGATGTTCAAGAATTGTACCAATGAATGTTGCAATCGAGGGTGCACATAGTGGTTGTGAGAGAAATTTGTGCAAGGATTGGGCCTGGTCCAAGATGTGTGGAAAGCATGGTCGAACATGATCAAAGGCAGAGCATTGTATCAAAGTGTGATACTTAGACTCTCAAACTTGTTTACGAAAAAGTGTGCATAGTCGACCACTCTCATCACTTGTGCCCCAACAACCTATCTCACACCACAATGCATGTGAGCTAAGTTTCATGGAAAGTTAAACAATGGTTTTGGACACGAAGAATATGGTGGTTTTGTAGTTAGGTGCAACATGTGTAGTATAATGTGTGACGCGTGAGCCTCCACATTTGTCCCATGTCATGATACATTGACATTGCAAAAAGGCCTTAAAGCAATCTAGTGATGCATCATGAAGCATGTTGCATTCCATCTAGAGAGGGAGAGACAGAGACAGAGACAAAGACAGATTCTATTATCGTCTTCGGAAGTAAAATATGAACTACGAGACCAAATATATTACATTTCACGTGATACGTGTGAAAGTGAGTAGCGACTCTCAATGTTCAAGAACTTTACCAGTGAATGTTGCAATCGAGAGTGTACATTGTGGTTGTGAGAGAAATTCGTGCAAGGATTGGGCTTGGTGAAGATATGTGGAAATCATGGTCGAATATGATCAAAGGCAGCGCATTGTATCAAAGTGTGATACTTAGACTCTCAAACTTATTTAGGGCAAAGTGTGCATAGCCACCACTCTCATCACTTGTGCCGCAACGCCCTGTCTCACATCGCAATGCATGTGAGCTAAGTCACATGGAATCAATGGTTTGAATGGTAGATAACGGGATGGGCTCTATTATGTATTGATGTGTATGGTTTTCGTGGTTCATTAAGAGAGAGAGAAAAAGAGAGTTATTCTACTCCATAAAAAGGAGAAGGGGAAAATACCTCTTTTCCATGAAACGGAAATTTAGATTTTATACAAAATTTCAACTAGACTCCTAATGATGTGGCGAGAATAAAGATGGGAGTACATATATACTAGTGTAGACTCTAATAGTCCCAACTCGACAATGACACATAGATGTATATTGTGCAACCTACAAGTAAGGCTAAGGCATGAATGGGAAATGAGTAATTAGATATTGCATGGTTTGGAGGAGAATTAAGAAGTAAAGTTTGGTTACGGGGTGAAAGCATGGGAATGTAAACACTAGTATTGCTAACATATACCTAAAATGACAAATCTTAAATATACAGATAACTTATTATGGGGAACTAAATATAGGAATACAATTTTGAATTTGGGCACACATTGTGGAACATGGGGTTTTTGTGCGCTCATGTTATTGCCTTTAATGTCACCATTCTCCCCATCCTATGTTTTGCACCAACATTCAAATAGATGGAGCATTGTGATCATGAATTCAAAGGAAACCCTCACAACAATAGGAAAACTAAAAAATTAATAAACTATAGGGATTATAGTCGATCGAGAATCCCTCCACAAATATTCTGACCGATTATTTTGGGGTTATCCATTGCAAGCAAAGCATACCAAATGCAGGGAGGAGAAAACGTTCTATTGCATGAAATAAGTTTGTGCATCCCCGACCACTCACCATGCCAAAGAACATAGCGGGCTTTATCATCGCATCTTTTGAATCCTTACGGGTGGATTGACCCTTAATCGTTGCAGACTCCCTTCGGATAATGATAGCCGCAGTTGTAGACGTTAAGAAGGCATGGACCGGAGTCACGTAGTGGCATAAAATTCTCACACCACCACAACCCATCATCAAGCCAAAGAAGACGGCCCGGCCAAAGACAACACCCCAACAACCATCAAAACGGCAACAGCTACTTGCCAAGCACACCCCCGGATGGGTGGCTGAAGCATCCCGCCGATTAGAACCGGTGCCAGAACCAAGGAGAGAAGAAACAGCCACACCGGCGAAACCCATTTGGATTCCGCTACAAAGGAAAGATAACCCAAGCAAGAGCAGCAAGAACTCGTAGATACAGCACACGAGGAGACCGCAAAAGAGGAGGAAGAAGAAAAACTCCTCTAGAGATGTCCTAGAAAACATCAGGATGAGCAGCATGGGAATGGATCGGGTCCGGAAGTGGACAGTACACCGATTGCCTACTCAGCGGTGGTGGGGTCGAGGATAGAGGAGCGTGTAGAACCACAACGACCAGAAGCGGTTGAGACGGTTCAGCCAAAACCGGAGCCAAAGAAAGCGACGCAAACAAGTCATAGTGAACAACAGACGAATTAGGAGGAGCATCAGCCAGAGAATCAAGGAAGACCGAAACGGAAATTGGTAACAGAAAAGGAACTGGTAATACAAAGCTTGTTGTTGAATGCACAAAGGGAGTTGCCGGAAGTAGTGCAGTAGTTCGTTGTACTCGCCCAACATGGAACCTACCGACAAGTATTAGAATGGTTGGGAAAGCTAGTTGTCGGAGTAGCTGAATGGGTGGAAGAGGAACGCAAGTGATAGAGTGTATAAGACAAAGGATAGTCGTACACAATATGAGGGCTTGACCAAACCAATTAGATGGAGTTGTGAGTTATAATAGATTATATAGACCAAGGTAACTATGATTTAGTGAGGGAGACTCAAGAAGATCAGAAAGAGATAATAATGTTATAATATTCCACAATCAAGTCAATACAAAGGGAATAAACACCATATTGAACTAAAAAACCAAAGAACTTCTTAGTTCTAATCACTCAAACCGACAAATGTTTTTCACTATTCTACCTTAATCTCGTTCTTCCTTCGACTATGCTTCCTTCTTCCCATTACTAAGATCATGCCCCCTCTAAGACTCCTTCATCTCACTTCTTATAATCTTCTTCCCCCTTTTATAATCTTCTTATTCTTTCTCTTTCCTCATTTTTTCATGCTGTTTTAGAAGCTTTCTATCTCCTATTTTCACTTATCACACAACGACATTCTAATCGTCATATCTCCCTCATCCGAGCTCCAAATTTAGACATTTAGAAATATACAGAAAACTCTCTTTACAAAGATTTTAAACCATATTTGCATGACAAACAAAAGAGTTATGACCATTTCTTTTAGACTGTTTTTGGGTGGCCCGCTTTTTCTCTTTTTACTTTTCTCTATGTCTCTAACTTTTACTTTTGACTTCTTCTTAAGGTCTTGGTTCGTGTTCTTAGCCTCCAAATGTGAATGCACCATGCCTTATACTCTTCTAATGTTCAATGGATTTAATTCTAAACACACTTTCACAACAAGGAATTGTTCAGTCGGCCCACATAGAAGGAGCAATTGACGGAGGTGACCACACAGTTGGAGGAGGCCCGGAGCCGTATCTGAAATTTAGAAGAAGAATTTTGGGAAGGGCCAAAGAATTATTGGTCATTCAGGAAAACATTTTGTTAGAGCTAGATCCTAATGTAAGCTTGAGATAAGGATATAAATATGACTCAATGGGGATTGGCCTAGGAGGATTTCCTTGAATTCCTTCCGCTTGTGCGAAAGCCATTGGGTCGTTATTATGAGCCATTGAATGATAATTTCAAGCAAAGAAATAGGATAAGGGCTAACAAATAGTCATAACATCATGTCTGATGTAAACATATCATGGGCAAACATTAATTGATATCACTATCTCACGTCAATACGCCTCTAGACGTATGAGATGAGGTTCAAGATCAGGTTACTATGGTAACACAAAGGTGTTTTAAAAACCATGGGGGTGACAAATGAATGTATTTCCCTGATCTCTATATCGATTTTTTTATGGCGTCTCCCCGAGGCTCAACCATGTATGTTCGCGGCATAAATAGTTTATAGATGAAAAAATGTTAACAATAAACTATCTCTCTGTGCCCACCCATGTGGTTTCGGATCTTTAACTCCTATTATGAGGACCCCGAAGTGCACTTAGATCTAAGTCCAAACATATTTTATAGTCTTATGTATCAATAATGTTGTATAGTATTAGTCATATTTAAACTCAAGACCTTGAGAACAAAGCCATTAAATACCTGAGCTAACCAAATTGTTTGCTCCTTTTGAATGTTTAATATTTATACATATGAGAGATATGTGAAGGCATTTTCCCATATAAGTTTTTTTAAAGAAAACATGTGTCTAGAAACCTTATTTCGCCCTCATTTACAAGAAAACTATGTTGGTACATTACCCAACCTCAAGTCTCATCAATACGATGACATACCCCAAAGCAGAACCTAATGGTCAAGCCACACGAGCCCCCTTTTCGTAATCAGCCCACGTGGCCCATCACATGGTTACATCATTACGAATGCCTTCCGTAATGATGATCTCATGGTGGCATCATAACCATGTAACAAGGGAGGGATGTTGGATGTGTGTCATATGAGCGACCTCACTTGAAGTGGGTCAAGCCCTACGCTCTCAACATCATTGTGGCTATGATTATTTCGTTATAATGCGTAGCAAAATCGAAGTGACCAACGGGGATGACAACAAAAAAGACTATTGAAAAAGGATGGTGACTACACCATTCTCACAAAAATGTGAGGAGGGCCACCAATATCCTTTCCCCGAAAAGGACAACGTTCGATATACAAAATCACATAATAAACACTAATATACACATATTTATGTTTATCACATGTATATGATTAAATATGCATACACGTGATTACATATGCATATATTAAAAAATTCATAACATCACATAGCCAACGAATGATGTAATTGAGATACGTAATTGAGGCATATAGCCTCTATGCACACGAAACATCCAAAATAAGGGTGAACGTAATACACAATTGAGGTATTGACCTCATACGCATACGTAACATATGATGTGAACATAAGACACAATTGAGGTATTAACCTCGTACGTATACGACACAAATCACATAACATATTTATGTCAAATGAGGTATTGATCTCATACACATATGTATACGTTTTATACAACCAATTGTTACCACTACAACATAATTGAATCTATGAAAACATTACAACATAATTGAAGGGATCGAGACGGACTCGAGCCTCGATCAGCTTCCCATACCACCGCCATGGCATCGAGTCGTACCTAGTACTGGCGCGCTCGCTACAAGAGTTGGATCCACCACAAGGACAAAGTCTCGATGTAGTCGATAAGGTATCAAATGAGGGTAGCTAGGCCTCATATTTATAGCCAAACCTAAGGTCCCCAAGCAAGTTCACACTTGGCCTTAATGGGTTGTCTCAATCCCAAGGATTAAAAGTAATCCTTCCCTTCTTTACACTCTCGTTTAACCCTTACACTTTATCCACTTGTATAGAATACTATGGTAAAACTTACCATAGGATTTATATGGTCATGCTTGTAACACATGGGCTAGAACAAAGTCGGAGTTGGTTGAACCAAAGAAAATACAAGAAGAGGCTCCGGAGAAAGAGAAAGACCCAGTTGCTAGCACAGCACCGGAAAAAGAGCGTGAATTGGAAAAGTAAATTGACACGTTGAAGGATGAATGTGTCATGCAAACGACACTTAAAGAAAGAGAAAAAAAACTACAGAGGACAGGCGAAGAAGAAAATCGGAGAATAGAATATGGACTCCGACGATTGTAGAGAAACATGAACCGGCTGAAGGAGGAGAAAGAAATGTTGTAGTAGGATAGGGATAAACTCTGGAGAATGGGTGAGACAGAGATAGAACGGCTTAAGGAGGAACTCCAACAACATAAGGACTAGAACGATCGGTTGAGATCACAAGTAAACCGACAACTTAAGCAAAAACCGGAGGATTTTGACAAGTTGTACCAGGATCATAAAAAGCTTGAGATGGAGTACGACCAGCAGCAAGACAAATTTAAAGAGACCCATGCGGAACTAAAGGAGAACACGAAGGCGTTGACAACACAAGAGAAATTATTGGAAGAAAGAATGACACAATTGTTGAATGACGCGGCTAAGGAGTGATCGGAGATGCTTGACATGCAAAACCAAATAATTGAATGCTCAAAGGTGGTATTGGAGAAAGTTCAAACGACATACCAAACCGAGATCAATAATTATGAAGTGCAAGCAATGGCCACGACAACAATAATCAAGCGGTTGAAGAAAGAAAAAGAGGCCACGGAGGAAAAGTTCAAAATGGGCATCAACCGCATCCAGATGATCTTCAGAGCTTGGAGGGATTGGATGAAAACGAAAATAGACGATTGCTCCATGGTGGTATGGAATCAGTGGTCCAAACGGGTGGCTAAGCTCCAAGTTCTCCAGGCAGATGCCAAAAACAAGAAGAAAGCCGGCGACAACTTCTACAAGATGGACGAAGAAAGTATAGTCACCATCCAAGAAGAGTTGTCAGAGGATTTTTATACCCTGGCCGAAACACAATTAGATGTCGTCCAGAAGCTAATCTGCGGATTTGAAGATGATGAACTATGGGTGACACTACAGTTGGAAGGCTATGAGCGGGAGCGATGGAGGAAGGAAGCAGAGCAAAAAGCAGAACATATAAACATAAGTGATGAAGAGCAACATCCGGAGCCAAGGACTTCCACATAGTAGCAGTCGGATCAGCAGTAAGAGATGGAGAGAACGGGGCTTGAACAAGAGCCACAAGAGAAGTAGCAGGAGCCAGGGATGCAGCAACAAACGAGAACGAAAGAGGAGCCACTTGAAACACTCAACCAAAGCATTCTCGACATACTCGACGAAGAACAAAGGAGTTGACCCGTGGATTCGACGTGCAATGCATTATCCCACGGGTGTGCCATGTGTTGGCTATTATTATTATTATCTAGTAATAACTTATTCCCATCTATAAATATGTGGAGTTAGGGCAAACTCTATAGTGATGAAGTAGTAGAACTGTGTTGAACAATCGAGTGCAACAAGGTATAGGTAGCAATGAGAGAGTGCATGAGAGTGAGTGACACTCTTGTAAAACCCTAAGTGGTGAATACTCTGATATTACAGAGTTCTTGTAATCTTTTTTTTCCTCTTGTATCTCTATTGTAAAGTGCAGATCTGTTGCCCGTGGTTTTTCCCTTTGTTTTAGGGTTTCCACGTAAATATTGTGTACTGTGTATTCTCTGTGTTTTGTTGTTTTCTGTTCTGTACATCTTTTGATTTTATCTTTCTCATAAATCTACGGTGCTAAACTCATCAAACTAGTATCAAAGCTTGAGGTGCAAGAATGGAAGGAGCTGTGAGCGGTTTTCTAGGAATGATAGTCTTGAACTCACACAGCTACTCAAATTGGAAGATCAAGATGGAATATCTTCTAATAATCAAACACCTATAAGACCCGATACACAATAGTGAAATACCCACAGGGGTGTTGGAGTCCAAGTGGAAACTCGTGAATAGGAAGGCAATGGTCACAATCAATTAGTGTGTAGACGTGAGTGTTCTACAGCATGTGGCTAACGACACAAATGCCTATGAAATGTGGCATAAATTGTCTGTTGGCCTATAAGAGTATGATTTGGAGGCGGAGGTGTGGATCGGGAAGAGTTAATGTCGGATAATAATATTATATTATAGATAAATACTATTAAGGAAATGACGGATCTAGATAGTTGTATTAATCCAAATCCGTACTGTTTTGTATTCGGTAGCCGGATGAGGCACCATTTTGGATTGTAATGAATACAAAAGTAATGCAAGTTTAATACGTTATTATCTATCTTATTGTCTCTCTTGTATCCATCTTGTATCCTTGCCGTTTGTGCTAGCATTCATTATCTTACGCGTGTATTTGAGTGCCGGGTATGTTGTAAGTGTTTCGAAAAGTGATCTGGAAAGTAACTGGATATTGATAAGTGTGTGAGTGAGAATCACAATACATATCTCCAACCATCCCTTTGGATATGTATTCCGAAAGGGAATACCTTGTGTTAGTGGCTAAGTCTAGCCCAGGACTAATACTGCCAGGGTTGTACAAGAGGAAAAGTGCCCTCAACAAAGCTTCTCTGATGAGAAAGATCATGAGATTGAAGTGCAGAGATGGAGAAAGCATAGTTGTACACATCAACACCTTCATGGGGTTGGTAAATCAGCTTGCGACAACCAAGTTTCCCCTAGATGACGCTCTCTAAGCTTTGTTGTTGTTTTGTACCCTACCAGACACCTAGGAGAACCTGGTGGTGTCTCTCTGTGCCTCGAAATGTGGCATAACTTATCAAAATTGTACGAGAGGAAAAGTAACCTCAACAAAGCTTCTCTGATGAAAAAGATTGTGAGATTGAAGTACAAATATGGAGAAAGCATAGTTGTACACATCAACACCTTCATGGGGTTGGTAAATCAACTTGCGGCAACCAAGTTTCCCTTAGACAACGCTCTACAAGCATTGTTGCTATTGTGTACCCTGCTAGAGATCTGGGAGAACCTGGTGGTGTCTCTTAGTTCCTCGTGCCAAGAAGAAAACTTGTCTTTACAAGTGGTGAAGACAAGTATCCTAAACAAGGAGACAAGAAGGAAGGACAAGGGTGTCCTGTCCCAATCGGACGCAAATGTGGCACAACATCCCTTCAAAGGAAGGAGCAAGCATAGAAGTCCACAAAAGAGAGACAAGTCTCATGCTAGGTCCAAGTCCAGAGGAAATTTCACATGTTTCTACTGCGGAAAACTTGGACACTTCAAGAAGGACTATTGTCACCTTAAGAAAGACAAAGGTGCTTAGAACGATGTCGAACCTAGAAAGATTTCTGAGGAGAAGGGCACTTTAGCCATGGCTATGAGTGAAGAAGAACTCTTGTTCATTTGCAAGCAAGCCAATGTAAAGCTTGCAAATGAAGAATGCACTTGGGTGATAGACTCCGGTGCATCGTTCCAAATAACTCCCTCGAGAGAATGTTTCTCATCTTACACAACAGGTGACAATGGCTGTGTAAAGATGGGAGATAATTGAGCATGCAATATAGATGGCATTGGAAGTGTATGTCTGACAACATCAACTGGTTGTAGACCGACCCTAATGGTTGTTTGACATGTACTTGATATCAGACTGAATCTGATATCGACTGGAAGATTGGACAATGAATGCTACAATGGTAGTTTTCAAAGTGGTATGTGGATGTTCTGCAAAGGGAGTCTCATAGTGGCCCGACCACATAAACAGGGGACACTATATGTGATGCATGCCAAGTTGTGCAAGGATGAAGCAAATGTGGCAGTCGATTCAAGTGGAGAGCTATGGCATAAGAGGCTTTGTAACATGAGCGAGAGAGGCATGCATATCCTAGCCGAGAAGGAATTCCTTCCAGAAGTAAAAGGGTTTCACTTCAAGAAATGTGTCAACTGCTTGGTCGGAAAGCAAAACAAAGTTGCATTTCACTCAAGACCACCAAAAAGGAGAGAATGTGCATTAGAACTGGTCCACACATATGTATGTTACGTGGATGCTCCATCGCATCGTAGTGGATAGTATTTTGTAACATTCATTGACAATTACAATAGAAAGTTGTGGGCTTTCATGCCAAATTCAAAAGACCAAGTGTTGTCAGTCCTTTAGGAATTTCAGGCCAGAGGTAAAAAAGAGAGTCCGGAAGGAAGTTGAAGGCTATCCAAACCGACAATGGTGGCGAATACAAAGGACAAGTCAAGGAGTATTGCAAGACCCAAGGCATAAAACTCGAATATACAATGCTTAAGAGCCCTGAACTAAATGGTCTTGCAAAAAGGATGAATCAAACTATAATGGAGATGATGGGGTTTTAGACTTGGATCTATGAGAAAGATTGACTCTGATTCGTACAATAACACGGAAATAGAAAAGAAACAAAATACACAATGCACATGTATTTACGTAGAAACCCTAAATGGGGGAAACTACGGGAGAACGGATCTTCCACTATACAAAAGGAAATACAAGAGGAGACCACAATACAACACTCTCTATACAGAGTGTATCAGCCGCATAGGGCTCTTGGCGTCTGAGCTCACTTAACTATGGCACCGCTTCCTCTCACTCTTCCTCTCACTATGTTCTCCACTTTCTGTTCTACTCTCTACTACTCTAAGTAACTAAAGTATTTCCCTAAGTGTATTTATACATATACACCGAATGGGATATTTACAAATGTAACCTCTACTACTTTCAATCCTATTATTATACTAATAATAGCAATTGATCAACCGACTCCTATGGTGATTGTCCAGTCAACCCGACTAGTCGACCTTGTCGTCGACCATCCGGTCGGCCCAACTAGTCAGTCGTGTCCTCGACGTGGACTCACCCCACTGTGGACTCCCCCAATCGACTCTCTCAAAGTTGAGTCTTCATGTTATCAATTGTTAGCTCTCGGCCCAACTAGTTGGCTACTCCTTGTCTTCGATTGCCGTCTCTAATGTAGTCGAATAGTCAGTTCCTCCTATAGGAGGGACATATTCCTAACAAACTCCCCCTTCACTCATGTGGGTAGAGTAGGCTAGTCCTATCCTTTATCAACAAACTCTGACTCTGTCCATCGGTAGGTTCTTCGTGAGCATGTCGGATCTTCACAAGGGTAATACCTCCCTCTTCCACTTTCTCCTGCAACCAGTGATACCTCCTCTATATATGTTTGGTCCAGGAGTGGTACGTGGCATTCTTGGGCGCTTTAGCTATCACAATGAAGCAAGAACTCCCTTTGCTTCATTCCCAACTCACTAAGAAAAATTCTCATCCAACTCAACTCTTTGCCGGCCTCTACCATTGCCATATACTCTTCCTCTATGATCGACAAGGCCACAGATTTCTGAAATCATGACTACCACGACATTGTTGTTGAAAATCAACCGGCCACAACCGGTTACATGTTTGTATTCGGATGCAAAAACAATAGAGCTAGTACACAAACTGAAAACATGAAGACAAAAAGGCAAGAACAAAGACACCAGATGTTTTACGTGGAGAATCCGAAAAAGGAAAAACCACGGGGTTCCACAAACCTCGAGAAACAGAATCACTATGGAAGAGAGAAGTACAAATAACAAACTCAGAGGCAACGACCTTGAGTTTTCCTTCGTCTGACAGACGGCTATAGAGTTACACTCTCATTCTCTCGCTCGCTCGCTCACTCATAGTTATAGAGGCAACTTCCTCATTCTAACTTTACAACAATGATCAACTACACTTTACTAATGTTTGCCCTAGTTGTATATATACTTATACAACTTTATGGCTATTTACATACATAGCCCACATGGGGCACATTTCGACTATTTACAAATATTTTCTCCTGAGTTGGCTATATCCTCAATTTCGGTTTCTCATCAACCCAGCTCTTCTCTTCCCATCTGAAGGGACCTATTTCCCAACAACTGCTTCCCCTACATACGTCATCATGTACCCTGAAGTGGATCGACTTGAGTTTGCATCCCCCAACATGTCTGAATTGGTAAACCGTTCGAGCATAGGTTTTCTGACACCATACCTTCGGCATACCCTTGAGGTGCACTTTAAATACTTGAGTATCCATTTAACAGTCGCCCAGTGTTCTTGTCCTAGATTACTTACTACTCCCACAACAAATGCTATGTCCAGTCCCGTATAGACCATAGCATACATTAGACTACCGATAGCGGAAGCATATGGTACTTTCCTCATCTCATCCTTTTCTTTCTCCCCTCAGGCATTGCTTTGCATTCACCTTACAGTTGGTCAGCAACACAGAGCCGATTGGTCTTGCTTCTAGCATGTTGAACTGTTGGGAATTCGGTCCCTCCAGATGGGATCCGGATGAGAACTGGAGGAGCCAGATCGAACGAGTCGTATGAAGCAAAACCAGATCCGAAAGGGTTCCGGATGAGACCCGGAAACCAGATCGAGTGGATCCGGATAGATCTGGTGCAAATCAGATCCAAGGACATATGTGTAAATATGTTAGAGTAAGCCCATTAAGGCTATATTTGTAAATAGCCCTAAGGTCATATGAGTATAAATATGACTTAGGGCAATCACAGGTTGTTGTCATTATTATTGTTGTACAGAGAGAGAGAGAGAGAGCGTGAGAGTAGCTACGAGCACTCTCTGTTGTAACCACCGTCTGGCGAAGATCGCGAGTAGTAGGTCGTTGCCTCTGTGTTTCCACTTTGTATTTCCTCTCATATAGTGATAGTTCGGAGTCCATGGGCTCCCGTGGTTTTTCCTGATTAGGTTTTCCCACGTAAACATCTTGTGTTCTTTATCATTGTTTGGTGTACGTGCATTCATCATACCTATTTCCCATTTCTGTGTTTGGTCCTTCATAAAGTGATTTGAGACTCAGTTGTGGCCAAGCAATACTTTCGCACTAGTTCCTTAGAAACTGGTATCAGAGCGAACAACACAAGAAATGGAAGAGTCATTTGGCGGCATGTTCAAGCTCACCGGCTCCAACTACTCGGTGTGGAAGTCGAAGATGAGGGACATGCTAGTAGTTAAAGATCTTTGGTTGTCGGTACAGTTCGGGGACAAGAAACTGGATAAGGTCGATGCCACAACATGGGAGGTGATGCACATGAATATGACGGCGTACATCCGGTGCTTCATCGACATGAACCTGTACAACAACTTCAATGAAGAAAGTAAGGCTCATGAACTCTAGGAGAAGATCGGCATCATGTTCCAGAACAAAATGTCGTTAATCGGGTTTTGGTATTCCGGAAGTTAGTAAGACTCTGGTACCAAGACAGCTCCAGTATGGTGGAGCACATGAATGCCTTCTAGGGGCTAATACACCAACCCACCTCATTGGAAGTACCTCTCATGGATGAGGTACTCGCATTGCTCCTACTCGGTTCCCTCCCGGATAGTTGGGAGACGTTACTTGTCACGTTGGGCAACACTGGGCCGAAAGGAAAGCAGTTGTCCCTAGCTTGCTAGATGAAGAAGCTCGCTGGAAGGACCAGGAGTCCGGAACCGATCTGAAGGCCTTAGTCATGGAAGATGACCAAAACAGGGAAAGAGGCCAGTATCGGAGTCCCCAAAACCGGGACAAATCGAGGACGAGGTCAAAGTCAAGGGGGAGGCCTACTTGTTTCTATTGTGGGAAGCCAGGGCACTTCCAGAAGAACTGTCGACATTTCCGGAAAGAGAAAGGAACCGATAGTGCCGATTCGAAGAAGGGTTCGGTGTTTATGGGTGGGGGGTGGAGCCAAGATCGGTTCCACCCCCCTCCCAAGGGGGTTCGAGTGTGAGAGGAGAGATGAGATGCATAGAGAGAACGAATGAGAGAGAGAGAGAGAGAGAGAGAGAGAGAGAGAGAGAGAGAGAGAATCAAGACAGACACAGTTTGTGGGTAACTTCAATATTCCCTATTTTCATGGCCCATGAGTGAGGATTTATATAAGATCTTTACAAAAAGCCGAATGGATGTAGGTACACCTACTTACCTCACCTAACACTCACACACTCACACATTCACATTTCATATTCCACATTACACCTTTCACGTTACACTTAACCCTCCCGTATACCTATACGGGTAACACCTGGCACGCCCGTGGGACAGTGCGTTGCACGTCGATCCCACAAAGCCCATGCCAAAAACTTATTGACCGGAAACTTCAACGCTCTTCTCTCGACGGTCGAAAATCCCTCGACCGGAACACTTCTTGACGATCGATAACTTCGATCGGAGCTGGCTTGACACAAACCTTCTCGTTCTGTCAGCATAACGCACGATTGGATCATACACCAATCGGCTCGTCCATTGTGATAAAGTCATTAAGGGTTTAAAAAGATTGTGGGTGTATATATATATATATATGTATTTCTACATTATTGGGAGTGGTAATGAGTTTTGAGCCATTCGGTTTCCGAACTTCTATGTCGTAGCCTCAATTTTTGAAATTTTAATAGCTACACTTATGTTTTTTTTGTTTTTAACTTTCTTCAGTTTGGTTTTTGAAATTTTCCATCGTGCCCTCAAACTTTTGAAATTCTCGGTGATGCCCTTCCCTTTCTCTTCTTCTTTTTAGTTTTCGGTTTCTTCATTCTTTCAACTTTGCTCTTCTTTTTTCTCCTTCTCTTCCATCTCTGTTGCGACAGAAACAATGCTTTGTCTTCTTCTTCTTCCTTTCTTCTTTAGTTTTCTTGGTTCAGTCATCTCCTGCTCCATCCGGGTTGTCTCAATCGAATGTCTGTTTGTCTCTCTATGTAGGTCCTTTCTTCTTCTTCATCGTCTTTCTAATGCTCTATCTTCGTTTTCCTTACCTTCGTCTCTTGTTGTGTGTTGTTCTTTGTTTTGTTTGTCTTCGTGTTTTCATCTGCTTACAGCAACCACTGCAGCTTCCATGGCTCCACTTCTTCTTCCTCTTCTTGTTCTTGATTCTTTACTTCTTTTTGGTGGTTGTCAGCCTGATTTTCTGTTCATCAGCCAGCTGGCCGGTTGTCCGTGGCCTGTCTGTCGACTTTCTTTGTTTGATGGCCCCCATCATCTGTTTGGCCGTCGCCTTTCTCGGTAGTAGCCGTCCACGGTCGTCGCTTGGCTCTCGGCTATCTTGGCAGCCGTGCTAGTGCTTGGCCGACTGTCCCTCGTCCGCTCTTGTTGGGCCGTCTCTCGGCCTATTCTCAGTGCTCAGTTGTCGCTCTCGGCCATATATTGGCTAACACTCAGCCATTGCTCGGCTTCTTGGCCGTTTTCTCCGCCATGCTTGGGCCGACTCTCTGCTTCTCGGCCCTCTCGCAGTCGTGTCTTGGCCATATCTCGGCCATTTATTTGCCGTGCTATACTGTTGGCCGTCGCTGTCTGCCTTTCTCTGATGTCACTTGGCCAACTCTCGCACTGTTCTCGGCCGTCATTTGGCCGACTCTTGGCCACATTTCTCAGCCGTACTCACGGTTTGTCTCGGCCGTCACGCAGGGTCTCTCGCTTGGCCATCACTCGGTCGGTTCGGCCGCTACTATTCGATGGGCTCGGCCAGTTCTCTGTTTGGCCGTGACTTTCCGGCCACTTACGGGACTTCGGCCGTACTCTCTGCCGCTGTCCGGCCTTCTCGTGGTCGTGGTTCGGCTTCGGCTTCTCAGCCGCTTTCTCGGCTACGTCTCAGCTGTCAATCGACCATATCTCGCAGCGATGCGCAGATGGCTCTCGGTCGTTTCTTGGTAGCTACTTGGCCACGTCTGGACTGACGTTCGGCTCTCGGCCGCATCTCGACACTCTCTTTTAGTTGGTCTGGGTTTATTTGTGGCTATTTCTGTGTCTGGTTGACTGTCGGACGCCGATCATCTTCGTCCGTCAAACCATCTGTAGGGCCAACCCTATCTGGTCGGCTGTCTCAGCCGAATTCTCTAGTTCTCAGTTGGCTTGAACTCTTCTCAGCTGCTTTCCAGGCCATCTCTCAGCCAACACTTCCTCAGTCGGCTCTTGGATTACGTTTCTGTTTTGTTCCCTTTCTCTTTTGCTTCCTCATATTCTTCCAACATGCTCCTAAGTCCATTTTTCATGAGTTGGAAAAGAACTGTTACATAATACTTCCTCTTCACGACCTTCACTTCTCCATTGCGATTCACTCCCATGATTGTGTCTAGCTTCCTTTTGAAAGCCTCCATGTTTAAGTTGGAGATCCACAGTACGGAGAGAAGGCCGAAGATGCACACATACAACATAGACAAACATCTAGAGACGTAGAGAGCTAAACACGTAGAGATGAACTCTGGGGTAGCTAGGGTTTTTTGCAGAGAGAGTAACAAAATGGGGAAATGGGGATTGAAAGGCCCTGTCCATCAGGCCTTAGATACATTAGAAATAAAAGCAAGAGAAATCTCCATTGCCATCGCAGATTGGCTCTCAACAGAGAGTCCATACACACCACTTTTTAACACAAAGACACAAACACGCAGTGAAGGAGACAGAGAGATTAGTGATGGAGAGGGAAAAGGAGAGATAGACTTCTTCTCAAGAGGGGTAGGCCGTAGGGCATGCCATGTGTTTATGGGTGGGGGGTGGAGCCAAGATCGGTTCCACCCCCCTCCCAAGGGGGTTTGAGTGTGAGAGGAGAGATGAGATGCACAGAGAGAACGAATGAGAGAGAGAGAGAGAGAGAATCAAGACAGACACAGTTTGTGGGTAACTTCAATATTCCCTATTTTCATGCCCCATGAGTGAGGATTTATATAAGATCTTTACAAAAAGCCGAATGGATGTAGGTACACCTACTTACCTCACCTAACACTCACACACTCACACATTCACATTTCATATTCCACATTACACCTTTCACGTTACACTTAACCCTCCCGTATACCTATACGGGTAACATTTGGAGAGGAACTATTCGGACCGGAAAGGGTTGAATTGGAAGGGAACGTCAGCAATCATGACAAGTGAAGAACAACCGATGCTCATTGCCAAGGAGAATGACTTAAACCTTGTCGGCAAGGAGACAACGTGGGTTGTCGCTTCCGGAGCATCGTTCCACCTAACACCAAGCCGGAAATGCTTCTCATCCTACATAGTCGGAGATCACAGTTGTGTCCGGATGAGGAATGAAGTTACATGCCGAATTGTCGACATAGGAGATGTGTTGATGACGACATCAACCGGATGCAAGTTGTTGTTGAAGGATGTCCGACACATTCCGGAGGTTCGGTTGAACCTGATATCAGCCGGTCGGCTAGATGATGAAGGCTACACATGTAGCATCCAGAACGGAGTTATGAAGTTCAGCAAGGGAATCTTGATTGTGGCTCGAGCCTGGAAGATCAACACATTGTACCTGATGCAGGCCCAGATATTCTGGGAAGAAGTGAACGTAGCATTTGATATTGTCAGTGAGTTGTGGCACAAGAGATTATGCCACATGAGCCAGAAGGGGATGAGAAGACTTGCCGAAGACAATCTCATTCCAGTGAAGGACGTGCAACTTGAGAAGTGCATCGATTGCTTGGCCGGCAAGCAAAACCGAACCTCCTTCCGGTCAAGACCACTGATGAGACGGAATGCACCACTGGAAGTAGTGCATACCGATGTGTCAAGGCGACACAAAGTCACATGCCGGATCGCAGTACTTCGTGACGTTCATAGACAATCACAACCGGAAGTTGTGGGTCTCACTGTTGAAGACGAAGGATCAGGTGTTGTCTATCTTCAAGGAGCTCCACGCGAGAGTGGAAAGAGAAACCGGTCAGAAGCTGAAGGCGGTTCGAGCAGACAATAGAGGAGAATATCGGGGGTAGTTCGAGGAGTACTACCAGTCGAAGGGAATCCGACTCAAATTCACCATGCCGAAGACGCTGGAATTGAACGGGCTGGTCGAACGAATGAACCGGACCGTGATGGAGAGAGACCGGAGCATCCTGGCACATGCAAAGCTACCCAAGACGTTTTGGGCTGAGGCGCTGATGACGGCAACGTATGTGATCAACAGATCACCCTCAACACCCTTGGAAGGAGACACACCACAGAGAGTATGGACCGGTAAAGACGTGTCTTACCAGCATCTGAAGGTCTTTGGATGTCTCGCATATGTGCATGTTGCAAAGGACAAGTGAGCAAAGTTGGATCCGAAGTCCAGGCCATGCATATTCCTCGGATATGGCGATGATGAGTTCGGATATTGAGTATGGGATCTAGTCGACAAGAAGGTGTTCTAGAGTCGGGACATAGTCTTCATGGAAGATAGGACCATTGCCGACTGGGAGTCTGAGAAGAAGGTGATGAACTCCGGATCATCAAATGAAAACCGGTTTGAGGACAAAAGGACCTACTCGGTTGAAAACCGAAAGATAGTTGGTAACATATTGACACTCGATGAACCGGCTGGATTCGGACAAGAAACCGAACCGATCGAAGAAGAAGAAGAAGAAGAAGGAGACACCGGTCGACTTCAATAGGTCTGCCAACTTCAACTCATATATATTGATCGGTTGCTCTGAGTCGACCAACTCAGATTCGGCTGTGCCAACTGGCTGTCTTCGAACGGCTGACTGTGTCGGTTCGATTTGTCTTGTGTCGGCGGTAGTGGCTGTCGACTAGGAAGTCGATTCTAACTTCTATTGTTTCCAATCCTTGATCATCTTGTCTTCAATGAAGACTATGTCGCAACTCCTCACTACCTTCCTATCCACTAAGTCTCGTAGCTTGGAGCTGAACTCATCCTCCAAGTACCCGAGGAATATACATGGTTTCGATTTACTGTTGAGCTTCGACGTCTGATCCTTAGCCACATACATATATACCAGACATCAGAACACCCTCAGGTGTCAGTAGGAGACATCCTTTTCTGTCCACGCCCTCTGTGGGACATCACCATTCAATGGCACTAAAGGAGACCTATTGATCTGATACATAGTTATATACATCGCCTCAGCCCAGAACAATTCCGAAACCTTAGCATGCAACAACATGCTCCCTTTCCATTATCGTTCGATTCATCCTCTCTACAAGTGTTACGAGCATGACCATATAATATCCCGTGGTGAGAATTTACCGTAGTATTCTATACACGTGGATAAGTGTGAGGGTTAAACGAGAGTGTAAAGAAGGGAGGATTACATTTAATCCTCGGGATTGAGACAACCCATTAGGCCAAGTGTGAACTTGCCTAGGGGCCTTGGGTCTCGCAATAAATATGAGGCCTAGCTACCCTCATTTCATCATCTCTTGACTACGTCGGGGCTCTATTTCGTGGTGGCTCAACTCTTGTAGCGAGCGCGCCAGCACCAGGTACGACTCGACGCCATAACGGTGGTATGGGATGCCGATCGAGGCTTGAGTCTGTCTCGATCTCTCTGCTTGGGGGTGGTCGAGTGGATCGACACCCTTCTTTCTCTCTCACATTTCTTATTTCTTATATCTTATATCCTTATCATATGCTTACATTAGATCATAACTCTAACAACAAGCCCATTCAACTCGGGGGTCTTCGGAACTATGTATTTGATTCGAATACCTTGGACCTAGCTAACATGCTTCCTTGGTCGGTCTGTTAAGTCAAGTTTCTCTCTCACATTTCTTATTTCTTATATCTTATATCCTTATCATATGCTTACATTAGATCATAACTCTAACAACAAGCCCATTCAACTCGGGGGTCTTCTTTGCCGGTTCCTTCCTTGGTCGGTCTGTTAAGTCAAGTTTAACTCCAACTGGAACAAGACACCCTTGTCCTTCCTTGTCATCTACTCGTTAAAGATACTTGTCTTTACCACTTGTAGAGACAAGTTCTCTTCTTGACATGAGGTGCTGAGAGTCACCACCAGGTTCTCCCAACTATCCAGTAGTGTACATAGTAGTAGTATGGCTTGCATTGCATCATCGAGGGGAAACTTGGATGCCGCAAGTTGGTTCACATACCCCATGAATGTGTTGATGTGCTCCACTATGCTTTCTCCATCCCTGTACTTTATGGTTTTCTTGTTTTTCATATTGAAAATTTGAATGTGATTCTTCAAGCATGGGTTCTCGTTGGCTTTAAGAAAGATATTCTTCTAAGAATGTTGCATGTTTATATTCTCATGTTCATCTTTCTTCTTCCAGTTCATTGTTCTCATATATGAAATCATGGTTTCTTTGTTCGATACATTCTTATTTATTGATTTCTTACGCTCGTAGGTTCCATTTGGTTTAATACGTCCACTATTTCTTACTATAACCTTCATTACTTATTACTATCTTAAGTATCCATTGTTAGTAATATATATATATATATTGAGAATGGTGGTAATAAATGAGATTGAGGTGTCTTTAGTATTGATGGACCAAATTATTAGACCAATGTTTGAAAGGAGTAAGCAACGTGTCGTTCTTCATATAGTTTGTTACTTATTTGAGGTTATAAAGAGATTTAGCAAGGAAGATCATAGAGATATTATTTCTAGAGTGTTATACCGTCAAAATTTAAATGAACACACAAAGAATATAAGGTTTAGGGACTCAAGAGTTCATGGAGTCATCCTTAGACTTAGTGAAAGGGGTAGAGAGTGTAAATAACCTTATTGCAAAGATAGAAACACTTCACATGGTTGTAAAATTATGGGATGTTAAAAAGATAAAGGGATACAAAAGTTGCACTAGCCCTTAAAATTCAAAGGAGAAAGTTGTGGAAACATTGGAGAAATATATAATCAAAACAATTTAAATGGGTGGGATTTGGCAATAGATAAAGAAGTGATGTCTTGTGTCAAGAGTGTCGAATACGAGTGTCTAATGGCCATATTCACATTATCCCTTTCATAAAAACTAGGTTTTCTCATCAAAGATGTTTTGTTGAGGGCATTTTTCCTCTCATACTGACCTAACAGCTTCTGCCACAACTCATAGGCATTTGTGTCATTAGCAACGTGTTGAAGGACACTCATATCGACACATTGTCTGATGATGGCCACCGCCTTCCTATTGAGGAGTTTCCATGCAGACTCTAATAGCCTCGTGGGTATTTGCTCTCTGTCGATGGGCTCGTACAGGTCTCTTACTATCAAGAAATCTTCCATCTTGATCTTCCATTCTGCATAATTTTGAGAGTTCGGGACCATCATTCCTGGGAAGCCACTCACACCTCCTTCCATCTTTCACCTGTTGCTCTGATACCGGTTTTATGGGGTTTTAGGCTCGGATCTGTGAGAAAGACTGATTCTAATCTGTACAATAACATGGAAACAGAAAACAAACAAGATACATATGCACATGGATTTACGTAGAAACCCTAAACGAGGAAAACCACAAGAGAACGGATCTTCCACTATACAATAGGAAATACAAGAGTACAACACTCTCTGTACAGACTGTATCAGTTGCGCAGTGCTCTTGGCATCTGAGCTCACTTAGCTATGGTGTCGCTTCCTCTCACTCTTCCTCTCACTATGTTCTCCACTTTCTGTTCTACTCTTTACTACTCTCAGTAACTAAAGTATTGCCCGAAGTGTATTTATACTTATATACAGAATGGGCTATTTACAAATGTAGCCTCTACTACTTTCATTCCTATTATTATACTAATAATAGCAATTGATCAGCCGACTTTTATGTCGACTAGTCGGTCGTGTCCTCGACTTCGACTAACCCCACTATCGACTCTCTCAAAGTTGACTCTTCATGTCATCGATTGTCGCCTCTCAGCCCGACCAATCGACTACTACTTGTCTTCGATTATCGGCTCTTATGCAGCCAAACAATCGGCTCCTCCTAGAGGAGGGACATATTCCTAATAGGAGAGAGTGAGGAGCATGTTGTAACATGCAAAGCTTCCAAAGTCGTATTGGGTTGAAGCTATGCTAATTGTTGTCTATTTTATCAATAGGTCTCCCTAGTGCCCCTGAAAGGTGATGTCCCACAACAGGTATGGACAGGTAAAGATGTCTCCTATCAACACTTGAAGGTGTTTGGATCCCTATCGTATATGCATGTTGCAAAGGATCAAAGGTCAAAGCTCGACAGCAAGTCGAAGCCATGCATATTTCTAGGGTACTCAAAGGATGAATACGGCTACATGCTATGGAATATACTTGACAAGAAAGTGGTGAGGAGTTGAGACATAGTATTTATGGAAGACAAGACAATCGAATATTGGAAACAACAACAATTGGGGTCATCTTCCAAACCAACTCCCACTACTATGGACTCGGGACTAGTCGACTCTACATAGTCGACATAGTCGAATTTGAATTAGTGGACTCGGGGCAACCGAATAATACATATGAGTCAGAGATCGATTGAGGCATACGATTTAGAGTCGGTCGACCTTCAGAAACTAGTTGACATGTACGAACCAGAGTCGAGTTAAGAGTTAGCAGATACATCTGAACCTAAGCCAACCATGGGAGGTGGAAGATAGCCACTCAGAAAAAGGAGAGCATCCTCTCAATACTCTAGTCATTATGTGTTATTGACTCATGAAGATGAGCCAGAATGTTACCAAGAAGCCATGGCAGATGAGCACAAGGAGAGATGGCAGAATGCAATGCACGATGAAATGAACTCCTTGCATGAAAATTACACTTATGACTTGGTTGAGCTACCGAAAGGTAAGAGAACCCTAAGGAACAAATTGGTCTTCAAGCTGAAAACTGGGGAAGATGGCAGCACACCCAAATACAAGGGCCAAATTGTAGTAAAGGGATTTCAGTAGAAAAAGCGGGTCGACTTTGATGAAATATTTGCACCAATTGTAAAGATGGCATCCATTCGAACAATGTTAAGTATTGCTACCAATATGAACCTAGAAATAGAGCAATTGGCTGTCAAAATAGCATTCTTGCATGGGGAATTAGACAAAGAGATCTATATGTGGCAGCCCAAAGGTTTTGTGGAGAAAGGGAAAGAGAATTTGGTATGTCGACTGAGGAAAAGCTTGTATGGTCTGAAACAACCTCCATGCCAATGGTACAAGAAGTTCGAATCCTTCATGTTGGAACATGGGTTCCATAAAACACAAGTTGATCATTGTGTGTTCATCAAAATGTACAATGAAGGCAACTTCTTGATTCTCTAGCTATATGTGGATGACATGTTAGTGGTCGGTCAAGACACCAAGAAGATTGCGAGCTTGAAGAGAGCTCTAGGCAAGTCGTTTGCCATGAAAGATCTTGGACCGGCAAAGCAAATATTGGGGATGCACATACTTTGGGACAGAACTAAGAATATGTTGCGGTTGTCACAAGAGAAGTATGTGAAGAAGATCTTTGAATGATTTAACATTTCTAAGGCAAAACCAATTGGGGCCGCATTGCCAACAAATTGCAAATTGAATGCTAGGCAATGTCCAAAAAGTGAGAAGGACAAGGCCGAGATGAGGAAAATACCATATGCCTCGGCCATCGACAGTATGATGTATGTTATGGTCTATATGAGACCAAACACAACATTTGCAGCCGGAACAGTGAGGCGATACATGAGTAATCCAGGAAAAGAACATTGGGCAATTGTGAAATGGATACTCATGTACTTGAAAGGCACCTCAAGGGTATGCCTTACGTATGGTTTCAGAAAACCTATGCTCGAAGGTTTTACCGATTCATACATGTCGGGGGACGTAGACTCTAGTCGATCCACTTTAGGTTATGTGATGACCTATGCAGGGGGAGTAGTGTCATAGCAGTCGAGATTACATAAGGTTGTGGCTTTGTCAACCGCAAAGGCAGAATATATGGTTGCAATAGAGACTGGAAAGGAACTTATTTGGATGAAGAATTTTCTCAATGAACTAGGAATGAAGCAAGAAAAATTCTTACTTCATTGTGATAATCAGAATGTCATACATCTAGCCAATAATGTTGCTTACCATTCTCGGACAAAGCATATATAGAGAAGGTCTCACTGGTTACAAGCGAAAGTGGATGAAGAGGAGTTTATCCTTGTAGAGATCCATATCGATGATAATGGATCTGACATGCTCACAAAATTCCTACCTATGGATAGACTCAAAGTTTGTCGACAGAAGACAGGATTGGCTGACTCTCCCTTTAGGAGTGAAGGGGGGAGTTTGTTAGGATTTTGTCCCTCCTAATGGGAGAAGTCGCCTATCGATTAGGAGAATCAATAATCGAAATATGGTCAGTCGGCCAGATCAACTAGATGAGTTGAGGGTTGACCACAGAAAGAGATGAGTTGATGGTCGGCTGTATTGGATGGATTATCCAAGAGAAAGACTAGGCCGACTAGTCGGGCCGACCTAATGATCGAAGACAAGACTAGTCGGGCTCATCGGATGGTCGATAACAAAGTCTGTCGATCGAACCGACTGGATAGCGGACACAAGAGTTGGCTAGTCGAATCGACTAGACTGTCCGACTTGTGGGTCAGACAGTCGATTCGACCAGTCGGCTGATTAATGGCTATTATTATTATCTAATAATAACTTATTCCCATCTATAAATATGTGGAGTGAGGGAAAACTCTATACTGATGAATTAGTAGAACTATGTTAAATAGTCGAGTGCAACAAAGTATAGGTAGAGACGAGAGAGAGTGTGTGAGAGTGAATGATACTCTTGTAAAACCCTAAGTGGGGAATACTCTGATATTACAGAGTTCTTGTAATCTGTTTTTTCCTCTTGTATCTCTATTGTATAGTGCAGATCTGTTGCCCATGGTTTTTCCCTTTGTTTTAGGGTGGCAACAAAATCACTGGCATCCGCGAATCGGCTCAGCTAGAGCCGAACATTTTGCACATCTTTGATGACACCTAGCCGGTAGATGGGTTTGACCATGTTGAGCACTGTCCCACAAGCGTGCCAGATGTTGGCCGGTCAGGACGGCCCAGGAATAAAAAGCCAAGGATGGTTACGAGTCGGGTCGAAGACAAGTGGGGCCAAACATAAAGAAGAAACATTTGCAAACATAATCAATGGAAGTAGTAGCGGTTCACGTCTAAACGTAACCGCGCATGTTCCCTATAAAAAGGGACATGGAAAGATGTAAAAACTAATCGGTTGTATTAGTGTATTAAGTTCACGTCTCTTAGTAGAATATATGTATTGCTTATACTCTGTTCCTGTGTCAAGAGTTTTAATCTGTGTTGAGTTGTTGTAGTTTGTTTCTATGTGTTGCACACCACCAGTCGGTTGTAGCCGGTTCGACTCCCAATCTCCACAGTCACCACAACCCTATTCATAGAATACATATTTCTCTGTACATGTCCACATCTCGTCTCCCTACCACAAGACCTTGAGTTGGAAACCAAGAGAACGAGTATCTGACACCATGTTACTCTAAGCCGGTAACAAAAATATTGTTCAACTGAATAGAGAACATTTTGTAAGACATAAGGAATAAGACATGAGTTTACAACTTCATACAACCCACAACAAAATGGTGTTGTGGAGCAAAAGAATAGGACATTACTAGATCCAAGCCATGGCATGCCTCAAGTGGTCAGGCTACACAATGGATTTTGGCAAGAGGTCATCTCTACGGCGTGTTATTTACAAAATCGATCTCATCATAAGTTACTCGTATTGAATACACCATTTTTCTTATGGTTCGGGTGGAAACCCACAAAGGGATGTAAATTATTTAACCCACAAAATAAGAAATTTTTATATAGTTGATCCGTCATTTTTTATGAACAAATATTATACCCAAAATATCTTACAAATTTACAAAATATTCCCATTATACATTATGTAAATAATCACCAATATTGGAAGGACCATGTCAACAAAATGAGCGAATCATTACAATAGGAAGAGTCTAAAGAAGAAGAGGAGAGCCAAGATGTACATAAAATCACGATCATCAAGAATCTATCAAATGTAAGTGAAGATAGAAATACTAAGCACCCATTTACAAGCATAGCAAGTGCGATGATGGAGAAGTAGATGGTGATGCTAGAGAAGTTGGTGGTAGAATAGTAATAAAAGGCAACATAGAGGTGGCATGCCGTAACAATGACAATGGCAACAATGGCATGATAGAGCTAAGAGAAATGAAAGAAACAATCCTCTGACTCCAAGCATAGACAACCACCCTTATAGCTTCTCATTTCCCACCAAATTCTTGGCAAACCCCAACCGAAAATTCTGTTTTTCTCCCACTTTTGAAATTTCGAGAATTTCAAAATCTACCTTTTCAAATTCCACTTTTTCATATTCCACAAAGCAAACCTTATGATTTTCACACCATTTAATTCAAGCTTTAGGATCCTCTTAAAAAGATATCTCTCAAGGTGACACCACTCCAATTGAAACATAACAAGCCCTACACCTATTAAGAAAAAGAAATATACATCCCTGAACAAAATTTATGAGATAACCGATCCTACGGAAGCAATAATGGTGGATTTAGATGAAGACACCGAGTATATTCAAAATTATGAATCACATGCCCCTTTTGACAACACCGAGTATATTCAAATTTATGAAGCACATGCCCCTTATGGTGGATTGCTTGGCAAACTAAGACAATCTTCCATTGCACTTTCAAGTATCGAAGAGGAGTACATCATTGCAACCTTTACTGCAAAAGAAGGCCTTTGGATAAAGACAATCATTGAAAAGCTTGATATCTTCGAACTAAAAGAAATGAAGGTGTTTTGTGATAATCAATCAACCATAAAACTTGTAACAAACCCAAAGTTAACAAATCAAAACAAAGATATTTGAGCATGTCATTATTTTACTAGAGACTTGGTCGAAGCAAAAGAAATGTCACTCCAATACACTTCAACCACAACCATGAGGGCTGATTTCTTCACTAAAGCCGTACCCCAACACAAGCATTGGATATGTTCAAAGATAGGATGCAATTTAGAGAAACCAAACAAATAGGTTACTTACATTAAGGGGGTTGTTACAATATTAAATATTAGAAATATTAGACGTCATTAGAAATAACAAATATATCATAAATAAAGAAAACGAGAATAAATAATGTAACCGCCTAATATTGTGACTTTTGTTCACAATGATGATTACAACACATCATGTGAGATTTGATCACAATTAGGGATCGGAAACGGCTCGGCTCAAGCCTAAATCGTTGAGTTAAATATGTTTTAAACGGCTTAGCGGCTCGGGCTTGAGCTTCATTAAATGGTTTGAGCTCAGTTCAGCTTGGCTTGAGCCTTGCCAAACCAGCTCAAACCGGTTAAGCCGTTTATGTGGTTTACTAGTTAGGTTAAAGAAAAACTTCAAAAGTTAGAAATTAGTTAGAAACTTGAGAGAGAGGGGGGGGGGGGGGGGGGGGGGGGGGAGGGAGGTATGGTGGTGTTTTTTCTTTCATAATGAAAGCCATTATTTACGAGAGAGAGAGAGAGAGAGAGATGCGATGATGTTCCAAGAATAGTGTTGAAACATGTTTCTGATGTAACTTTGTCCTCAAAACTCTGTTTTTTATTATTTTTAGCTCTTTGTGAAGATCGTTCAAGGGATTTCCAAGGATTATTTGGGCGTTACGTTTCGTTATCATTATAAGAAGCTACAAGCAAAATTGCCATCGTCTCAGGTTAGTTATCTCAATCTCTATTAGGATGGTTGACACAACAACAGGAAGTGAGTTGATGATTGTTGATGGATGTGGTAGTGATGATAGTTGTGAAAATTACAAGAGGCGAAAGTGTATTGATTCTACAGAACATGAGA
Source organism: Azolla caroliniana (assembly GCF_043228905.1). NCBI lineage: Eukaryota > Viridiplantae > Streptophyta > Polypodiopsida > Salviniales > Salviniaceae > Azolla > Azolla caroliniana. The sequence goes on along the minus strand of NW_028230444.1, from coordinate 10,220,217 downwards.
AAACATCATATATTGTTATTCTTGGTGGGAATGATGTTATTGGAGATGATTATGATATTGACAGTCGTGATTTTGTTAAGGCTTTGCTTTCTAATTTTATAGAAAAAATGAGAAAGATGCCAAAGATTGTGTGGAGGAGGATGTTGTCGAGGTGGTGATGGAGACCAAGTCTATGTTAGTAACTTTTGACAGGTTCTATGATCGTGGTATTATTTTGTATTTCACTAGAAAAATTCCTTTGGTATCATGGATTAAGCAGTGGTTGAATTCACTCATAATGCCTAATTGTGTTGAGGATGTGTATGTGGGTCCAAGAGGTTTCTATGATGTAGTGTTTTTATCGTTAGAACACCGTACAGCTTTGATGGCAAAGGTACCAATGTTTTTTGATAGAAGAGTAGGGCATGTGATGGAATGGGTTCCAGTGGTGGATTATAAAGATTTATTAAAATAACAATGTCCAATTTGGGTGACCGTTGAGTGTAGAAACTCGTTCTTTTGGGATTTACTACTAGGATTGATGTCTCAAATTGGTAAAATTTTGGTTGCTCCTCAATTTAATTCATTGAACAAATATAGATTTTGCATGCTATGGGATACAAGTTGTAAACTTCCAGGATGGTTGAGTATCGTTACGTCTAGATTTGGTCGATTTCGTTTTAAGCTTCAATGGGAAACTTTTGCAAGACATTGTTTTAAATGTGGTAAATTGGGGCATTTTATGGTTGAATGCCAATATCATGGTGAACTATCCCCAAAAAATAATTTCAAAGGGAAAAATAAGGAAGATGTTAAGAAGGATATTGTCTCAATGGTTGATATGGTCATGGATGAGGGAACATCTCATGGGTTAGAGCGAGATCCTAAAGTTCATGGTCATGTTAGAGGTGTTGGGGAGGAGAATGGAGTATGTAATAATGATCGCCCAAATGTTGAAGATGGAGAGTGGCATCAAGTGAGGCATAAGATAAAAGGGAAGGGTGTTGTCATACAAAGGGAATCAAAAAATATTAATGGTACGGCATTACCAAAAGATAATTTGAGATTAAAGGAGGGTTTAAGAAAATTCCTTGGCAGAAACAAGTGTGAAATCAGAGCTTGTCCAACCAATTACAATTCAATTCTTCAGGAAGGGTGGTACGACCTCAATTAAATCAAGGACTTCATTCTCATGGAGCTAGACAACAAATCCCTAATATTGGTGGAGGGGATGTAGTACACACAAATCCTTATGCAGCTCTTGAACAAGTAGTTAGTACATTCATGAATACACTTGCTCATAAAGAGCAAGTTCTTACCAAAGGTGTTAAATGAAAGTGGTATCATGGAATGTGAGATAGGCAACTTCTCCTTATAAGAAATATATATTATGGAAAACTTTATTTGATAGAGATTGGGATGTTTTATGTGCAGTTGACCATAAGTGTCATGATTTAGCAAGATTTGTCTTACATTTGCGTGGATATTCCGCATATTATGCAGGACAGTTATCACATCATTACTCAGGCGTTGTCATGATTATTCCTAATTCGTTTTCATCAACGCATTGAGTTATGGTCTTCAATGTATCCACAAATATTACTGGGTCGTGTTGGTTCATTAATGGGTGATTTTAATATGTGTGTTGATGCTTCACAATTCTCATTGATGGATTCTCCTGAGCAAGCAGTTTGGGACAAATTGGCATCAGAGGTTTTGAAGTTGGATGTATGGAAATGGTTGCATCAAGATGAGGTTGGGTTTACATTTCAGTCTATGCAATATAAGGAAACATGGAGTAGGTTAGATAGAATGTATGTTATGCATGATGAGTCCTTTTGGCCAGAGATGCTTAATATGTCAATTATGCATGGATCATTTTCCCATATGTTTTGAGTTTAATAAACATGGGGTAGATATGTACAAAACATTTCTTCAACGAGTTCTTTTGAGGTTTAATTCTACTTTATTATTACATTCCTTATTTGATGCCTATATGCAACAAATTTTTGGCATGTTTTCAGAACAAGTTATTTCAAAAGGATGGCATGCATGGGATACAACACTACAAAACATCAATGATATTCATCATATGTATGGTATGACTAATGCTAAAAGACGTAAGAAATTGATTGATAAGTTTTCATATATTCTTACGCAATGCAATGTACTATTGATGAATAATCCACATGATGAAGAGCTTTTGGATGTTCCAGTTCAAGTACAGGACAAATTGTGAAGAATTTGTCTTGTCAAAGTTATCAACAGACAAGACTACGTCAATTAAAAGAGGGATTTATAAATAATAATCACAATCTCATATGTTTTTTGAAGGATTAAGACCACCATATGCTCGTTCAAATGTGGTACAAATTAAGATAGGGGATGACATTGTTGTAGACCTAGTCAAGGTTATTGAGTTATGTATTACTCATTTTAAGAATTTGATTAGGCCAGAGTTGATTATTAATGAGGATGTCTTGAAAGCACGACAAGTCTGAGTTTTATAATGTAATTGGGAGTGTCGTGAATACAAATATTTGTCAAGAATTGGATGCTCATTTTGAAGAAGTTGAGGTGGAAAAGGTATTGTTACACCTTCCAAATGGTAAAAGCGTTGGTTGGGATGGTGTTACAAATGAAGTTTTTAAGAAGTATGCTAGCATGCTTAAGAGTCCATTCACACAAATGTTTCAACAAGGTTGGAATTCTGGTTTCATGCCTGAGAGCTAGAAGGTGGGCTTAATCAAATTGATACCAAAGGTGCCATCTCCGAGGTCATTTCATCAATGGAGGCATATTTCATTGATGGGAGGGTTGTACAAAGTATTTGCAAAGATATTATCCAACAAACTTAAGAAGTTCTTACCTCAACTTATTCATCCATCTCAATATGGTTTTATTACAAGTAGAAATAATTGCACAATGTTTCGAATGTTCAAATGGCTATCAATTATGCTCAATATACACATCAAGAAATGGTTATGGTGCAATTAGATTTGGAAAAAGCATATGATCATGTTAATTGGTCTTTCCTCTCAGGTGTGATGTATAATATGGGGTTTGGTTCTCGTATGTGTCGACTTATCTTTTTGTTAGGGAAAATGCAACCTCCCGTGTGATGCTTAATGGTAGAGTCACTCCGAAATTGTTTCTTACTAGATCCGTGCAACAAGGATGTCCACTAAGCCCATTGTTATTTGCTATTGTTAAATATCCTTTGTTAGTAATGTTGTCAAATCTTGCGACCAGTGGTGATATTCTGGGTGTGCATCTTCCTTCTAGTGGACAATTGGTGGCACAAGCATTGGCAAATGATTCTTTTATGTTTTTACAAGCCTCAAAAGAAAATATTTAAAAGGAGTATGCAATTTTGGGATCAATTTGCTTTGGCTTCAGGGTTGTTTATAAATTGGAGGAAGTCTCGCCTTATTTCTTGTACGGAGAGTGATTTGGAATGTTTGGGATGGTGAGGGTCAGTGATTACACGAGGTTCAATTTATCGACATTTGGGTTATCCATTGGGCATTAATGTTACAAATGTTCAATTGATTGACTGGATTGGTACTAAATTGAGGAACAAATTTATGTATTGGAAGTCTCAATTATGGCCCTTTCATGTAAGACTCAAAGTGGTGTAATGTATCTTGATACCCATGTTATTATATTTTTTGCCTTTACTTCCTTGGACTAAGAAGGCATTACAAAACATGTTACAACCTATTCAATTCATGTTGTGGCGAAAGGGAGAAATGATGGGAGTTACATGGATTTCATGGGACCATTTGGCTACTCTTAAAAGGTTAGGTGGTGTAGCAATATTGGATTTGGAAAGACATTTCATGGCTCGTAGATTTGCATTATTACGAGATATATGTCAACAAGATTAAGCATGGATATCTACGATGCAATATTTTATTGAGCATGAAGGATTGGTGCATGGGAAAACAAAGATTCAAGCATCATGGTGGTCACTACTAAATGGAAGTATTCCTCTAAAGATTCGACATTCTATATGTGGACAACATTTGGTAAGATCGTGGCAAGATGCATTATCTCTTTTTGAATGGGGACCATCAAGTGATCGAAAATATTGTAATTCATTACAAAATGAATTGCTTGTTTCTTCTCGAGTGTTGTTTTGGCATGGGAAAGAGAAGTTGAGATCTCAATTCAATCATTTATTTCGATTAGGGGTTTTACATTTGGAAGATGTGGTTGATAATGAATGTCAAATGTTGTCGGATTTTGAAGATGCCAAGTGATGGTTACGTATTACCCCAAATTATGGATTTATTTGGGAGAAACTACAAGATATACCATTGTTACAAGGATCTTTGCCATTGAAAACAAATTTTGCACCTTGGGTGGATTGGCGGTTACAAGATGGTACACGCTTGTTACACAAGTCACTACAAATATATTGTATCATCATGCGATGGCATCATTATCTTGGCTATCTCCTAAAGCAGCGAAGTTATGGAATGTATGTAAGTCAGATGTAAGGTGGTGGAAAATATTGCAACATAGTTGGCATTCCCGTCTACCATTTCATGCAAAGGTATTCATATGGAGAGTCATGATTAGTGGGTGCCCATTAGGTTCGGCCTTAAAGAGACGAGGATTAGGGTCCGGCACTTGTTTCTTTTGCATCATTCCATTGGAGGATAGTACACATAGGTTCATTAAATGTCCTATAGCGTGTACCATTTGGAAGTACTTATCGGACATTTGGCAAGTTTTAACCCGTTGTTGTTTGAGACCTCAACATTGGGTTTTTTCTCAATATGTTCAAAATGGATCAAATGATGAGATGGAGATATTGTTCCAAATTTTACGTTATTGGGGTCTACAACACAATTGGAAAATGCGTAATGATTTCATGTTTGATAATAGGCATGGGGTGAAAGCCTATATAAAGAAGCTTAAAGGTATTCTCATGTGGAATTTTTGGATGTTAGAGCATGTGGGGATCATTTCCTCAAATGCATATTCAAGTTTTTTAATAGAATTTTAGAACGTCCCTCTCCCTATATGATAGGTAGAGGATACTAAGAAGTGTTGTAACTAAGTGGATTTTACATACAATTAATATAATTGTGCTTTTACCAAAAAAAGAAAAAGAGCAAGGGAGGGAGGGAGGGAGACTACACAGAGAAGAGAGGGAGAGGGAGAGGGAGAGACTACACTGACGAGGGGAGGGAGACTACACATTGAGAGAGTGAGAGAGAGGGAGGGAGGGAGGGAGGTTTCCAAACCGGTTTCTAAGCATGTTCCCAAGCCGATTTAACCTAAACCAGTTTAGGGATCGGTTTGGTTTGGTTCAGGTTTGAGAACCCGAAAATGGTTTAGGCTTAACCAGTTTGGTTTGGATAAGACCAAATGGGTTAAGCCTAAACCGAACCGTTGCCGATCCCTAATCACAATGAACATTCCCATCACAAACTTTACTATGATCTCTTCTACCTATTAAATGCAACATCAACCGTGAATAGAACGTTGTCTCTCTTTTATCATCAAATCAAGTTACGTATATCAAATTGTTATAATTTGTTAGATAGTACTTCAAATTCGCACAATTTTGCACACTAATATTGAAGCAATCAAATGGTCATGATATATTGGAAGAAACACAACGTCAAAGACTCGAGACGTCAAAGACTCGAGAGACCTGCATACAAAGATAAGGAGCAAGTCACTCATGCAAGTGAAAAACCAAGTGTGAGCTCCTTCACCCCTAAGTTTTTATGATTCTCAAAGCAGATAAAGCAGGCCTCTTGTCATATTGTTATTTCAACTGAAGATTTGCGAACCTGGTTTTTAGTTAAATATTTGATCGTTGTCTAGAAAGTATCATTTCAGAATCATTGTCATAACCATTGATTGAGTTACTATGGTCGTGGTACTTGTATATATTGCTTTTGTACAGCCATAAGAATTAGATCATTTGGCAATTCTGGTGGTTTTTTCATTTAGTTAATGTAAAGCCCTATTTTACTGAACAATATTATGTGCATATCATAGTCAATCAATTTGTATTCTGATCTTTCGAGCATTTAAAAAACAAAATGGTTACATGCTGCCTCTCCAAAAAAATTCATTCTTGCAGTTATAAGGTTTCAACAGTTAGTTGGCAAGGTTTTTAGAGTTACTCCTTAACAAGTTTAGTGCTTACATACATGATTACATACAGGTTTATTGGGAAGTGATGTAAGTGTTTTTTTATTGCAGAACAAGAAGATTATTATGTAGTGTCATTTCCAGCCAGCGATAGATGAAGTTTGACGGGTTATAGCTTGGAACATTTCCATCCATGACCTTTATAAAGTACTTCAATTAATACGTCTAAGTATACTCTGGTTTCCAAGCATGTGGCTTCAGCTATTTGATATAGACCGTGAGGCTTCCATGCCTTTGGTTTTTCAGCTTTCTAGATTAACTTAAGAATTTTCATGTGTATTTGATATTGCCAAAGACAAAAGATATTGGATTGGTTTTAGTCAAAAGACCCACAACCTCATGAAAAGTATTATTTTTCCTTTTTCCCCATAATCTTCTATGACAAAACTATAACGAGGAATCTAGTACAACTTTCAATGAGGCTGTAGAGTCTTCAATAGGGTTGTGTGATACTTAACATCTGTCAAAAGTGATGAATCCAAAGGCACTGTATTTCCAGTCAGCTGATACTGTTGCCCATAGGCACTTTATATTTCCTGTCTTTTATCAACCCTGTGACCAAAAACTTTAAATGGTTTTATTATTTTACAAATAACTTCATTGTAGATTGCTTGTACTTGATCAAACTTGTGACCTGCTTTATAGCAAACAATCACAGAGATTGAGAAGGAACATAGACAATCCCCATTCCTCAATATACTCAATATTCTCATGACTTTAAAAAACATTATTTTTGGTGCCTAAAGTTTGAGAGGGATGGAACCACTTATGATAAAACATATATGTTAATAATGACTGGCCCATATTTTGGCATGGATAAGCAGGTAAGAGGAAATTATTTTTAAGATCTCACAACAAGAAGCTCACAGAGAACTTGATACAAAAGACAGTTAATTTTGCCAGTAGCAAAATGTTTCATTTCGAGGGCTTCTAGTTCAAATATGGACTTCCATCCATTGTGTTAAAGCCCTGTACAAATTCCACTTCGAAAAGGTTAAATATATGTGGATATTTCTTGTTGAAGCTGCCAGATACATACAGTAACAGTTCAGCTTGGTTAATAGCAGTGCTCAATATAACAACCCTGTGAATATTAGTTATATTACTCTGGCAACCTTCTACAATCAATTTAATGGTGGCAACTGAGTTATCAAATTTTGACATCTCACATCCATTCCCTTATCAAACTCTATTGCATGGCAAATTGAAGTGCAGAAGTTGTCTTGAATGGCTATTGCTTCCATAATATTCTTTATATCCTCAGCAAATCTTCGTTTTTCAAGCTTCATGGCAATCATAGTCTTCTCATGTGCATCCACCTGCTCTTTAAGCACAGCAGTTGTTCTGTCCTTTTCAAGGTTTGCCAGCAATACTTGCCTTTCCAGAACTCTTATATGCTCTCTACACATGAACAGCATCTCTGTAATCATTGCCTGATCAGCTAAACCATCGACTTCTTGTATAGTATCCCCTTTACTTCTAAATTCAGTTTTGCATTCTGGGTTCTCAGTAGTTAAAAATTTGTCTGTGTTACATCCATATATGGATCCTCTTCTTTGACAGTTGTCATTTGAGACACCAATGCTGTAATCCTGCTCTCAAACCAAACAACAGTTAGGTCCCAAATATCATTCAGATAGCAGAAATTTGAGGTGAGCACTGTCAAACCTTCTGTAGGTTCCCTGCTGAAATATCCACCTCAGGCACTTTGAAGGCCACTCCGTGATGAGAATCGATGATGCCCCCATGTTTTGACATGAGTGAGACCGAAGCTATGGCATAAAAAACTTGCAAACAGTGAGAAAGGGTACATTTAAAAACATTAAATGACTATGGTCTATGCACATGTTTCAAAGGCACTCTTTCAGTGTGATGGGATATTCTAAGTCTGTTATGACATTCTAAACAAATGTATACGAGATGGACAGAGAATACATATGCAGAGTTAAACTACAGAAGCAATCCATATAACCAACTTTGCTTCTACATTGTGCAAGAGCAAAAAATACTACCATAGTACCATTAGACAAACGTCTCAGAGGCTGCATCAACTCTTCAGAGGATCTATTCGCTGTGCATTTAATTGATACAGGAGCACCACAATTCTGCAATATAACTTAGGTTCATACATCCTGATTACTCATGTATACCAAGGTAATAGATTTTCCACAAATCACACCTACCTGTGCATCGGCCACTCTTTCTATGTTTTCATCAACTTCAGATACTCCTTTTATGCTTCCATTAGACTGATGTACTTGCCATTGAGATCGTAATTTCTCATTTTCATCCTTGAGCTTCAAGAGCTCTTCTTCCAATTTCCTGACTTTGGATGTTAGACCAACTACTTCATTATTTTTCTTATTGATGCCATCTGTAATGTCTAACTCGAGCTGCGGCTTCTCAGAGACCACAAATTCCTAAACATAGATAAATTTCCATGTCAAAAGATATACAGAAACAGTCGAATAAAGTGGCTGCAAAACATAGCTGAATAAAGCTTTAAAACCTACACGAATAACACTTGAGAGAAAAGATTTCGCCTGCCTCATAGTATCCCACATTCCATCTATAGCTTTGGTTGCACTTTTAGACTCAGCAAACTCATTTTCCAGGTTCAAGAGTTCATGTTTAAGCTCAGCATGAAAGGTACAATGCTCTTGAAGCTGAATCTGCAGACCATCTCGTCATTTTTCAGTGAAGAAGTACACTCTCACTACCATTTTAGAACATTTTATTAGTCATAAGAAATACCCTTAGTTCAGCAATTTCCTTCCTTGCCTCTTCTAGTTGAGACCTGTACCTCTCCATTTTAACTTTGGAGCTCATTAGCACATTAATCACCTACCGAAATTGAAAACACAATCAGTACTGAATCTTAAATTTGAATTCATTAAGGCAGCAGATAGATGCTTTAAAAAAGGTGCTAAATTCTCACGGAAGATGATGTTGTCCCTTTCGTGCTACCAACTGAAGATGCCCATCTGCTTGGGGTGGAAAATAAAAAATCTGGTTCTGCTAAGGATTGCCCATCGTTCATGGTAGCCCATAAATCTTCATCTGCAACATTCTCAAAGTTCAATAGTTCACAGAAGTCTGCTCCCTTTCTCAATGACAACCCACTTCGCTCAGCACTTCTGTCAGAAATCAGGTCAAAATTGACAGGGCTTCGAAGTTTCTCACGTCTGACAGTAATCAGGTCACTATGAATATTTTTATTCTCAAGATGCTTTCCATTTTCCTGAAAATGAGGAGAAAGCATGTCAGTGATTGAATATGATGGTTTCCTCAAAGTGCACGTGAGTGAAACAAATCCTTAAGAGTAAACACTGGACTATTGAAACTCAGACCATATGCAGATTCATGCTATTCAATTCGTATTGTTTGAATGATTTCCATCAAAACAGAAAGTAAATTTACGGGCACGAAGTGTTTCATTTATGAATTCATGCAAATTTCTCATGCATGAAACCCTCTTTCTTAGACTTTAATTACAACTATTTTCTCCATAAGCAAAACAAAAAAATTCATGCTATATACTTTGAACAAATGAAAAAACTTTGGCAATATCTCATGTCTTATATTAGGAAAGAATCAAAATAGTTCCTACACAATAAAGCTTGTGATAGAGCATGCAACAATATAAGCAAACTTTAAGATTTTTTCGAGGAAGAGCACACGTTGATAACCTTGTTGAAAGAATCATCAAATGTGGATGAGATGACCAAGGAGCTCAAGTTTTCAATCTTCAGCTCTTGCTCTCTAATTCGCTGTTCTCTCTCCAGTAGACCTTTTCTTTCCTCTTGTAGCTCTAGTTCAAGCTTCTCTTTCTCTAATTCGTACTGCAGAAATACACTGAATGTCAGCAAGATGCAAATTTTAGAAATGGATTGAGCCTACTCATTTTATGTAATTCACAACCTTCAGTAAGTCGTTGCGTAGACGCAGAATCTCTTGTTCTGAAACCTCAGATTGAAGTCCCTAAAAAGTCAGTCACCTATTAGATAAGACCATCAACTACTTTTTTTCTAGCTCAATGGATACTAAAAAACATTCAGCCATATGATATACAGTAGAACCTTAAGCTTTTTTCTAAGGCCTTCAATCTCCCGTAATTGTCTTCTCAGCAAAGCAGCATCAGTCAATATCTGTAGGATCAGCAAAATTTACACCAATCCTTCTTCATTAGTGTGAGAACAGAAATTCTTCATTAGTGCAATGGCATTTTAGATATTGTACACCTCATAGAACAATTTAGGTAGTATGTCAATTTAAAAGCTTTCCATCCAATATGCTGCATGTAATCCTCATTAATGGCTAGAGGAATTAAAAGATACCTCATTGACTTGAGCACATGTCGTGACTCGTTTAGCTCTACTAGCAAACAGCAATGTTCCCCGTGTCTCATCAATGTGGACCTGTGCAGTTGGAAAATTCAATGAGATGTTTCAATCAAAAACATATAATGAATAAAACAAGCGAATGATAAGTTTTTGCCTCTTCTGGTGCTATGGTACAGATTATTGCAGTTTTTGCATTCCCCCCCAGGGCTGGCTGAAGAATGCGTGTCAATTTACTGTCACGATATGGTATATGGCCCCTACAAGGGAAGCCAAGTAAGAAGAAAAATAAATGAAGATTCATTTAACTTTTCATGTTTTAGCCTCAAGGACTTACCCTTGCCTCGCAGCACCATCACTCAATTTCTTTATCACATTACCCAGGGTCATCAAACTCTTATTGATATGTGTTCCTTCTTTTAACCTCACACCACCGGCACCTGTTTTTGCTACACGTTCCGAACCAGCTAAATCAACAAGGTTCTGCATAAAACAAATGGAGTAGACCAAAACCTCTTCATACGTCAGATTCCATACACTATGATATACTGAAATGATGGTGACTGAAAATAAATTTTGAAATTTGCAGTATGACATTTTCTAAATAGCATTGAATAAAAATGGAGCACAGAACTGAATAGCCAAAACATCAAAATAAATTACCAGAACTGACACTCGCACAGCATCTACTGGGGGAGCACCTGATACTTCTATATGTTTGTCCTTACTTTCAATTACCTGAAATAATCTGATATGAGGGGATGTAGTATACCATTCACACCCAAAAACCCCTTACAAGGCTTCCTTAGCATGATATTGGAAAGCAAAGAGGAAAAGTTTTTATTGTGATTAATATTTACCATTCGAAAAATTGTGTGAGATCTACTGCTATACACGTTCATATTTGTTTGCCCAACATGGCGATGAGCTGAACATAGAAAAAAAAAAAAAATCAATGCACTAGAAACAAGCTTGAAAACTACTTCAAATCCGACTAATTCATAGAAGCACCTTCTCCAAATTCAAGAAGTTCAAAAACCTGATCTGGACTGCTTACTATCTCCTCTCTTAAGCCTGCAACAAATATTCCTTTCTGCAAACCAAGCCAAGAAAATGTATGTTTCCTGAGATGGCCAATTCAGATCTCAAACTGAGGTGCAAAGCTGAGCCAGAAAACCGACCTCGAGGTTCTCATGAACTTGCAATTTTCTGTTCTCTGGAGCCAAAAGATCATTGATATCTTCATTGTATATTTCCATGTATGACACACGGACCAAAAACTCCCTATTTTCTATCTATCACAAGAATTGAGGTTGAAATAAGCAGACAAATGTCAAGCTGAAACTACTCACATGACCCTTCAAAACATATTGAAAATTATGCTTGCACCTTCTATCCATAAAAGTCTCAATCTTTTCCACACCTCAAACATGAAACTGACCATATGAGAAATAAATGCAATACTGTAACAAAAGAATAAATCAAATGGGTCATAAAGGGAGGTTGAGCCATGGAGAAGAACCTTTTGAATGTGACTAAAAACTTCGTGAACTGATAATCCAATTAATCCAAGGCTATCCTTTGAGCCTCTCATGGTGAAAGTTTTCCCACTGCTGGTTTGTCCATATGCAAAGACAGTACCTGTACGATTATTGCAGTACAACATTGTTCAACTAACAATTCCCTTACTTGAAGAAAGTTACACATGAATTTTGCAAGCTTATTGTGCAGTAATTGTGTAAACATGATAAAAGAGTACATGCCGTTGAATCCATGCAACGCAGATGATATCACTCCTTTTGTATGCAGATCGTAGATGGAGGCAGTAACAGATTCAGTTCCAAATACGTGGTCTGCGCAAAATAAGTCATCCCTTGTTTACTCAGACGATAATAATGCATGTTCTATACTCAAATTCCTCTGCAAGGGGAAGCATTTAACGCACAAAGTGGAAATGAAGCATTTTCTAGGTACGAGAGAAAAGGAAGAAAAAGAAGAGATTTTAATATTTGCAATAACCAAAAGAGAAGAAGATTTTCCGGCTGTCGTTAGAAATGAACTCACCAAATGCGAAGTTTTGTCCTGAGACAGGAGTGCCGAGAGGGCTGCAGAGAGAGATTGTGTTGTCAATCACTTTCCAGTAGTTCGATTTGGTGGACTCGGAAGCAGAGGAATGCGGTCTGATGCGAACGGCGACACTGATCTTCTCCATGGCTGATTGATATGAAAAAGTTGCAAGGAATAATCCTGCACTGACTGTTGTTCCCTTCTTCGTCTTCTTCGTCTTCTTCTTCTTCTTCTTCTTCTTCTTCTTCTTCTTCTGGATCAGACGATGGCAGCGAAGAAGAAGATGAAGATGAAGAAGATGATGATTGGGGGGAAGCTCTGCAAGTCAAGTCATTTCAAATTTGGTGGATGAACTAAATAATGAATTATTAACTGCATTTCATTGCTTCTTCACGTCCGCCTCCCTCCCTTTGATTTTGATGGATAAAATGTGTGTTTTTGAATTCCATTCTCTCTTTCTTTCTTTCTTTCTTTCTTTTTCTCTCGTAAATATGTACATAATAATGGCTTTCGTTACGAAAGGAAAAAAAAAAACAAAATCACACCACCATGACTAACTTAATCTTACTACAAAGTACATACATATGACTAACTTAATCTTACTACAAAGTACATACATATGTATAAAACCCTTGTAGGGAACTAAACGTCCACCCTACACACCCATTCAAATGGCGAATATGATGAATATGTGACCTTGCAAAGTTTTTTACCCTCTTCATTGTTGACATTTTGTAACTTCTCTACCATTGTCAATTGGCCACCAAACAAGTCCTTTTAACTTTACAACATATTTCTCACCCCAACTTGTGAATCGAAAGTGATTGCATTCTCGCATTTTCCAATTGAACCATGGCCCCCCCAATACCTCAAGAACTCAAAAACTAATTTTGAAATGAAGTATCGGTTCATTGTTCTCCATATGTGCAAAAACCCAACGGAAAGAAGATAGGCTTACTCCAGTTAGAGACATCCATTCTAAATTGATACACCTGCAAACCATCCTAGCCATCTAGCATGAAAGAAATCGATATCTACTATGCTCCAATTCCAACGAACAAAAGAAACACATTCCTCTAACAACGTTTCTTCTTCTTTTTATGTATCCCTTGATGGTAAAGCTCCAACAATAACTCTCCAAATGAATACCTTAGCTCATAGCATCAATCGACAACACCAACATGCCTTCATCACATGAAACCACCAAGTAATGGGCTTATGAAAACCCCACATCTTTATAACCCTTTCTTCCATCCACTTATGTTTATGAAACAACTTGTGATAAGCATCATTTGTTGCAATCATAATCAATCTCCTATTTCCAACAAACGTCCAATCAAGCTCTTCAGATCCCCCATCTAAATCAGGAAGTGACTCATACGATGATAGTAATCCTTACAACTTATCCCAAATAAAGGTATATCCTCTTGGAATACGAAATGTTGATCTTGTTGTTCGAATTGTTATAAACCATATGTGTGACACCAACATAACATCCTTGATTGTTACCAAAACCAATCTAACCATCCAATTAAATTGAAGGTTAAGACGTTGTTTACCTTCCCACCTCAACAACCTTAATGTCGCTAAAACTGCCATTTGTAATGAACTAGCACATACCCTTTCTTGTGGAGGATGCCATTGTACAAAATCCAACCTTCTTTGCCAAAATGTTAACAAATGATTAACTATCAGAGACCATTGTTAGCCTTAGGAGAAGAAAGATGACACGGGGTGGCTGAAGCGGCGAAAGGACAAATAAGTTGTCGAAACGGATGAAGGCCGAAAGAGTGTGAAGACAAATATTATTAGGAGGCCAAATATTATTATCGAATATTAGCATGTAGCCAAAAATATAATTAGATACAAAACGATGTAATAATTTAGATGCGAGTAGTCATGACGAATGACATTTAGATAGTCGATCCGAAAGGATGTGCCGATCTGATTCGATAATGTAACTATATATGTTCACCTATAAAAGGGGTATGGCCATTGTACTATAAGTGCGGTTGTATATTGTATAAGTTTAATACATAGAAGTTTTGAGTATACAACGCCATTATGTGAATTGATATATCTGTGTTAAGTTGTGATTAAGTTTATTGTTGTGCTAAGGGTTGGCTAATTTGATGGTGTAGCTTATTCAGATATTGTCTATGTGTACAAGTTGATTAGGTTGTTACTGAATCTATTGTGTTTAGAGTTGTTTTACCATAGTCGATCCAGCTAATTATTTAATTGTAGTTTGATTCGATCCATTCCTCCAACGATGATCTTTGATGAAGGTTATCTAGCGATTGGGTATTCGAATCGTGTTTTATTCTTTAGAACACATTTTGGTGACCACGTTGTCGTAATGTTTGTATACATCATGAAAAACATACGGAGTACCCGAATGAATAGTTATGAAGAAATCGAAGAAAATGATAACAAAAAATATGTTACATGCACAAGGCAAGGTTTGAACCCTGTACCTCCATGTTAACAACACCAAACTTAAATAGTGTACTAACTCATCATGAACAACATATTATAGATTTTAATATGTACAAGAGCTTATCCTTATGTATATATTCTAGGAAACTTACTCGTGCACAACTAGTGTGCATGAATACTATAGTTAATAAAAGCATGATGCTTGCATGCGGTGAGATATACTTAGCCTCTCCCATCACTATATAAAGGTGGGAGAAAAATGTAAATGGGGGGTTTGAATATTGATTAATCAACCTTGCAAATATTAGTGGCATGAGAGGAAGATTCTATTGCTCCCTCCTAGAGAACACCTTCGATTACTCCCCCTATGTAATTGGGTCAAGGAATGTGGTGTGTGGAGACGTAGATCTTAAGTCTAATCGGAGCGTTTCTGATTATGAGCAGTTCACTCTGCAGAATTGGCAACAACCGATTTGTAACACTTAATTGCATGGGCCGAAGGTAATCAGGTAATAGCTTAATGGAGACAGACACAGAGCTTGCCCACAAAGTATATAGATATTCAATTATAATGCATACAATCCAATAACATTACATTACCGAGCAAAATCAGAGGCATAATCGACATGTCGACAATAGTTCCACTCTTGGGGAAATCACTAGTGATCGCACTACGCCGAAGGCTCAAGAGGAGCCAGAATGGGTCCAGAATTTGTAATGAAGCATAAGGTCAACTCGATGAAGACGGGCACTTCAAAACCAAATGAGGTGTGGTATGTTGATTCTGGAGCGCCGAATC
The DNA here is from genome assembly GCF_043228905.1 of Azolla caroliniana. Lineage (NCBI taxonomy): Eukaryota > Viridiplantae > Streptophyta > Polypodiopsida > Salviniales > Salviniaceae > Azolla > Azolla caroliniana. Next base: position 10,204,413 of record NW_028230444.1, on the reverse strand, counting down.
ACATGACAAGCCATGAAGAGTGGTTCTCACATTTGGAGAAGTTGGAATAGTCGAGGGTCGTCAAAACTGGTGACGACACCTCACATCCCATCGAGCATGTCAGTGACGTCCCCTTGAGCCATGTCGGCCAGAAAGGGAGACTAATGAACGTCCTACATGTGCCGACAATCACCAAGAATTTGGTGTTTGTCGGACAGATTGTCGACCAAGGAATGCAAGTTCGGTTCACCCACCTTAGCTGCTTCATTGAGGAAGAAGGGAAATCATCGCGCAAGGGTGACGAGAAGGGAGGATGTTCATCCTCGAGACAAACGACGTTGGCACCGCAATGTTCGCCAAGGGACAAAAAGTCGAATCAGATATCGACTTGTCACATAAGCGGATTGGCCATGTCAATTTTCAGTGGCTTCAGGAGTTGCAAACGAAACAAGTTGTGTTCGGTTTGCCAAACTTCAGTGGCCGGATGGTCCAAGTTTGTGAAGCTTGTCAGATAGGAAAGCAACATCGGCTTCCTTTCCCCAATGAGTGAAACCGGGGCCGTAATAAGCTCGACTTAATACATTTGAATGTGTGGGGACCAGCACAGAATGTGAGCCTAGTCGGGAGTCGATATTTTGTCTCCTTCATTGACGACTATAATCGACACACATGGATCTACCTCATAGAAAAGAAGAGTGACGTCTTCGACTATTTCCGAAACTTAAAGAGCTTATTGAAAAGAGAAATAGAGAGAAAGATCAAGTGTTTGTGGTCGGATGGTGGAAAAGAATATATTTCCGGCCAGTTCAACTATCATCTGCAACAGAAGGGAATTCAGCGCGAATTCACCTGCAGATATATGCTGGAGCAGAACAACGTAGCCGAAAGGAGGAACCGGTTAATCATGGAAGCGGCACGGGCTATGCTGGAAGAGAAGAGCATGCCCAAATTTTACTGGGCCGAAGTCGTTCGGACAACAGTATACATCCAGAATCGGACCTATGACCACGAAGAGAAGGTGTTAGCACATGAGTTGTACTTAGGGCGAAAGCTGAATGTGAAGCACGTAAGGGTATTCGATAGCATTGCATATGTGCATGTGCTAGATGAGAGGCGGAAGAAGTTGGATGCCAAGTCAGAGAAATGCATTCCGGTTGGCTACTCACATGAACAGAAGGGGTACAAATGTTATAACCTCGGACGAAGCAAGTACAAGTGAGCCGCGATGTTTTCTTTGATGAATTAGTGTCTTGGTATTTGATAGAGAGATGATAGAAAGAAGAGAGAAGGAAGATATATAGATCCAAAACCACAAAGATCTATTGATAATGAATAATCATGATGGAAGGAAGAGAAAGAAGATACATAAATCCAAGTCTACAAAGATATATGGATAACAACACAACCACACTACATGAATAGGCAAGAAAAACACCACAAGAAAGAGACTCCACCTTCACTACCTTACTCTTCTTGCTTCATATGAAGTTCTCATCTACTAGATAAATTTCCCTTGCTTTCTTTTCCACGCTTTTTTTAGAGCTTTTCCATCTCCTATTCTTAGCTATGACACAACGATCTTCTAATCGTCATATCTCCCTCATCTGAGCTCCAAAGTTAGAGATTTAAACAACTATGGATAGCTCTCTTTACAACTTTCCAACCTATATTTGAACATAATATTTGGCGTCTAAATGAATGAGTTATGAGCATTCGTTTTAGACTGTGTTTTGGTGGATCACTTTTTTTTTCTTTTACTTTTCTCCACGTGTCTTGCTTTTTGTTTGACTTATCCTCAAGACCTTGGTTCGTGTTCTTGACCTCCGGATGTGAATGCTCTATACCTTATATTCTTGTAGTGTTCAATACTTTGAATTCTAAAAACACTTTCACATTTAGCCCTCCCCCTTGCTTCTTGGTGAACCATTTTTGTTTGACTTATCCTCAAGACCTTAGTTCGTGTTCTTGACCTCCAGATGTGAATGCTCCATACCTTATATTCTTGTACTGTTCAATACTTTGAATTCTAAAAACACTTTCACATTTAGCCCTCCCCCTTGCTTCTTGGTGAACCATTTTTGGTGAACCCTAAACTACTAATAAAACCAAAAATTCTCCTTCACCTTATTCATGGCTATAGACAAAGAAGGAGAGAATAAATAAAACAAATTATGTGAGTAAAACCCCCGCTAGTCGGTAGGAAAAACTTCACACTCCTAGACACACACCCACACACACATTGACAATTGCCATCGCCATCTTTCTCCTTGTCAACACAAAGAAAGAGGTTACCACAATTACTATGTCTTTGTCAACTCTCCAAACATGAGTAGGGTCATGCGATACATAGCTCTTGAGAGAAGTAAGCATGTCAACATATGAATAAACCTTTTGAGCGAGTGAACCTTTTGCACAAACACCTTCAAAGCTTTGAGACTTGTCGGAGTTGTCACCTTTTGAATTACTTTGATCTTTGATTCCACATGAATTCCTTCTTGGCATATGACATTCTCCACACTACCTTGTTTTGTATGTTTGACCATTTAATCTATAATCTCATCTCGAAAAGGAAGCAAAAATAGATCTTGTTTGGTTGAATCATTCAAGGGTTGGAAGTTTATGTCTTTCTCCTTTGGAACCACAACAATAAGTGAGACAAACTTCAAATCCTCCATATGATAAATGAAACTCTCTTGTAATAATGCTTTATGATCTTTCTTTTGCACAATCTTAGATTCTTGAAGAGTTTGGGCAATTGGTACCTTCAACTTGATAAGGTCTTTGAAGCGATCTTCTCCTTTTATCTATGAATAGACATTTATAAGTAATTTTGGAAACTCAGAAAGAAAAGAACTAAACCTTAGAAGCACTTCTCCTTGGATATAGTTTGAAATCATCTTCTCCAAGGTGATAATGCTTTTCTCTTCAATGACTTCTTCTTCCTCCTTAGACACCATGTGGAATGATTTGTTTTCCCTATCCCACAAAGATTCATCAATTGTTATGCTTTCCTTTTCTTGCTTGCCATTGTCGATAGATGATTCCTTCTCCTTTATACATTTGATTAGTTGTGGTGGATCCTTTGATGGTGATAAGTTCATGATACTCCAATCATGCATTACAAGTAATTCTCTTGGTTCTTGATCAAATTGTTGTTGAAGAGTTGATGCCCACATAACTTTGTTGCTACTCAATGCAAATCCAAAACACAAATCTTGCACGAACACCTTCATACACTGCAACTTGGCACTTACCAATGCTTCCTTACACACATTGGTCTCCAAAAGCCAATCTCCAACTATCTCTTCCAGGTTACCTTCTTCATCTTGCAACTCCCTTGTGGGTACTTCACCATCAACAACTTTTCCTGTCATATCTTCCATTTCATCTTGCACATATTCATCATCAACCACCATATCACTTGTTGTATCAATAATGTCCTCAACATGATATACATTGGCTTTACCATCCATAACATCGCTTCTCATAACAATCTCCTTGGATTCGTCTTTCACATCATCATTCTTTATATCATGGTTGTCCTCATGAACTATATGGGGGAACTCCACATTCATCACCTCTTCTTCTTTGTCCCTGGAATTACCTTCATAGACATCATTATAACTCCAAAAATTATAATAATGATATGAGGGAACCTGTTGAATCGGACATTGTAAGTATGCTGGTTGTTGGCTCATGACCGATCCACAATTATTATAGCTTGGATTTATAGTATATGACGTCGATACTCCATATGCTTCACCGAATAACAACTTCTTCAATTGTTGATCATAACTTTGACATACTCGAAGCAAATCATGGAAAGACCTTGGGTACTTCATATGCACTTCATATTGAAAATATGGATCTAGCATTGCTTTGAATCTTTGCATCTTGAAGTATACATCTTCAACACCTCCAACAAGTCGAATCCAAGTGAACCATATATCCAAAAACGTCTTCTCATACTCAAGGTAGCACATTGATGAAACCATACGCAATTGGAAAACTTCTCTTCGTAGATCTGTCGCATCGCGAACTCCATATCTTGCCATCAGTTTGATGATGAATCGGTAGATCCAACCATCAATGAGTGGACAACCGTTCCTCCCGTTATACGGAAAGGATCGACCCTCCTTGGAGCGCCAAAAATGATAGAGAGATGATAGAAAGAAGAGAGAAGGAAGATATATAGATCCAAAACCACAAAAATCTATTGATAATGAATAATCATGATGGAAGGAAGGGAGAAAGAAGATACATAAATCCAAGTCTACAAAGATATATGGATAACAACACAACCACACTACATGAATAGGCAAGAAAAACACCACAAGAAAGAGATTCCACCTTCACTACCTTACTCTTCTTGCTTTATATGAAGTTCTCCTCTACTAGATAAGTTTCCCTTGCTTTCTTTTCCACGCTTTTTTTAGAGCTTTTCCATCTCCTATTCTTAGCTATGACACAACGATATTCTAATCATCATATCTCCCTCATCCGAGCTCCAAAGTTAGAGATTTAAAAAACTATGGATAACTCTCTTTAGAAGCTTTCCAACCTATATTTGAACCACAACGATATTCTAATCATCATATCTCCCTCATCCGAGCTCCAAAGTTAGAGATTTAAAAAACTATGGATAACTCTCTTTAGAAGCTTTCCAACCTATATTTGAACATAATATTTGGCATCTAAACGAATGAGTTATGAGCGTTCATTTCAGACAGTGTTTTGGTGGTTCGCTTTTCTTTTTCTTTTTCTTTTCTCCACGTGTCTTGCTTTTTGTTTGACTTATCCTCAAGACCTTGGTTCGTGTTCTTGACCTCCGGATGTGAATGCTCCATACCTTATATTCTTGTAGTGTTCAATACTTTGAATTCTAAAAACACTTTCACAGTATTCTCTTCCGTCTCCAACCCCCAATGACTCTATTCCAATTAATGAGGATGAGGCCAATGAGGTCGACATGATCTAGGAAGAAGAAGAAGAAGAAGAAGAAGAAGAAGAAGAAGAAGAAGAAGAAGAAGAAGAAATAGATACTCTAGAAGAGAGTTTGATTTCATTCTGGTTAAGTGGGCCAAATGAGGAGCTAGACTGTGACGACCAGCAAACTGACGAGCCGGCGAGTAGTGAAGACTCGATCCTGCACTCCCCGCGCAAGGAACCGAGGAGGCGGTATATGTGCAAAGAGAAAGGGAAAATGAAGATGTCGGAGTACAACACATAAAGAGGTGCATCAGATTAGGGAGAATCCGACTCCAACCAGAGTGAAAACGAACCTTAAGAGTTGAGGTCAGATGCAGCCAATAGGGCCCTGAAATCAGCAAATTAGAAGTTATGCCGATCGACTCGCTACGAGAACCCGGTGATCCGATAAGGATATAATGAGTACATGGCGCATCACTATGCGTACATGTCGAAAGTGGCAGAAGTCCGTGAGCTGGAAAGCTTTGCGGAGGCATCACAAGATGCAAAATGGTGATTGTCCATGGAGGAAGAAATGCGGGCACTAGCTGTCAACGAAACATGGGATTTGGTTGACCCTCTCCGACATTGCAAATCGATCGGATGTAAATGGGTGTACAAAGTGAAGTATAATGTCAACGGTTCGGTCAACTAGTATAAGGCCCTATTGGTAGCCAAGGGATACGCGCAATAGATAATGACGAGACCTTCGCACTAGTGGCGAAGATGACGACAATCTGTGTGGTGTTGGCGGTTGCAGCGGCAAGGGGGTGGCATCTTCATCAGATGGATGCCAATAATGGGTTTTTTCAAGGCGACCTTGAAGAATAGGTATTTATGGTCCAACCCCTCATTTTTCAGTCATAGTTAAACAAGTCGGTAGTATGCCGACTAAAGAAGTCTCTTTACAGCCTCAAACAAGCCCCACGAGCTTGGAACTCAAAAATCACAGAACAGTTGCATAAGATGGGGTTTGAGGCCTCAAAATCCGGCTCTTCCTTGTTCATCTGAAAAGGTCGAAACAATCCGATGTGCATATTGCTATATGTGGATGCCCTGGTCGTCACTGGCCCCGACCTTGCTGAAATTAGCCAAGTAAAGTCCCAATTGTCGGATGCATTCGAAATGAAGGATTTAGGGGACCTTCATTACTTCCTCGGGATCGAAGTGATCCACACCCCCAATGACATATTTCTAACTCAACGACACTATGTATTGAATATGTTGTATAAATTTAACATTATGGATTGTCAATCCGTCTCCACTCCTCTTGATCGACACCTGAAGCTTCGCCATGACTCGGGAGCTGTTTGCGATGAGAAATGGTATATATGTATTTCCATATACGGATGTACATGTGTTCGTATGTGCATATGTATGTATGTGTATATGCATATGTCAATGTACATGATTCAATGTGCATGGATGTGTGATTATAACATGTGCATTATATATAATGTATATATGTGTATCTATATGTAGCAATGTATAAATGAATATATGTATGTCCATGTACTAATGTACATATGTGCATGCATATATGCATATGGTATGTATGTATATGTATGCATATATGCATATATCAATGTACATGATTCAATGTATCTGGATGTGTGATTGCAAAATGTGAGCATAATATCTATGTAAATAATTAATGTATGTATATACATACTATTTAGTGTATGTATGAATATGTGTGTGTGT
>NW_028230444.1:8258599-8259873 GCF_043228905.1 Azolla caroliniana | reverse complement strand
GTATCAACGCAGAGTACTACGAGAGGTCCCGATCCGAGAAGAGAAAGCACGAGAACCAGTAACGGTCAACCTCAGTGATGAGGAACCGTTACTGGAAGGAGACCGGACTGGAAGCAGTCAAACGGGGATGCCGGAGTCAGAGAAACAAACGGAGCAGCCGCCTATAGAGCAGCCGGAGCAGTCTCAGTCCCAACCGCAACCACAGCAGCAGCAGCAAGCACAGCCGCAACAACCACAACCGGAAGAACAATTGGAAACTCTGGAACAAAGTATTTTGGACAAGTTGGGTGAACAATGAAGGGGCCGAGAAGGGTTCGACGTACAAGGTACTGTCCCACGGGCGTGCCATGTGTTACCGGCCGGCAAGGAGTCCAAAATACGGAGTGAAGGAATTAATTAAGTATGGTTGTAAATAAGCATAGTATGGACGGACGGACTGGAAACGGTATGCCGTTCCAGATCCGGACGGATCCCGAATAGGTGCGATAGGCACCGTTTTGTACTACGGGCCGGAAACCTATTTAAAGGCCCGGACCCCATTGTAATCGCAGCGGATAATTAATAGAGCGTATGGTGTTTATACTTCTGTGTTGATTTCCGTTCTGTACTTACTGTTATATCTTACGCGTGTAATTAACGAAAGCGCTCTAATCGTGTAACCTACGTAAGTCGGTGTAATCGTTGAGTCATAATCCTATGCCGTAATCACCCTTTGGTGAAGTGTCTCCGTGACACCTTGTGTTAGGCCTTGTCCGGTCAGAGAATAACACGAAGGATGGGCAGCTCTTTTCCCGGTTGTAAATCGATGGGGCAATCGTACGGTCGATGATGAGGAAGTGTATTGGCTTGTACTTTATCGAACACATCAGCGTAATGACGATACTTCTCGGGAAGTTGAACGGTGGATTCTTCTTTAGTGGTGCTGGAGGGGTTTACTGATATTGCAAAGAGGAACATTTCCTCCTTGCGCCCTTCTTTATGCAACTGACGTAGCGAAATGGTTGCCATCTTCTGAATTGACCCTTGGGTTTGTTGACACCGATTTCTCTTGTTCTCCAATCTATGTCTGGGTATGTAACTCGAACCACGGTAATCCTAAAACTATGGGATGTTCTGGGATACTAATAATATTAAATGATACTACACATGCTAAGTTATCTAGGACAATATTAATGGGCTCTGACTCTTCTATGATATTTCCGGAAGCAATGGGACGTCCATCAATGACTACTACAGAGGCTGGACACTGGAGTTTTCTTAGGGATATCTTATGA